>NW_020837997.1:1984010-2156946 GCF_003676395.1 Aethalodelphis obliquidens | reverse complement strand
TGTGTGTGTGTGTGTGTGTGTGTGTGTGTGTGTGTGTGTGTGTGTGTATTGCGCAGGGGCGTGCCCCCCGGGTGCAACCGGCCCCCCATTATTGCTTCTGCCGGGAATGCAGGGGGGTGGTGCCGAGGGGCGCCTCGAGGGCGGCTGAGCTACACAACGTCCAAGGCCGGAGGTGGAGGGGAGGGCCTTAGAGAGACATCTTGGCGAGGCTGCGGAAGGGCAGAGGGCAGCACTGGCCCAGGCTCCCGCCGCGGCCCGGCGGGGGTTAAGGCTGGAGCTGGGCGAGGGCGGGGGTGGGAGTGGTGTAGGAGAAGGAGGGAGAGGGAGGAGGGTCTGGCCGTGCGGCCCCGCGCTCCGCCCTCGCCCCTCCCGCCGGCCTGGGCGCCGGGCGCCGCGCACGGCCACCCATGTCCTTATAAGGGCGGCCGTCGCCGGGGCAACGAGCGCCCGCCCCCAGCCCGCGGCGCGCGCCCCTGCCCCCGCCCCCACCCCCCGCCCGCCCCGCGAATGGAACGTTGTGTGTCAAACCGGCCGCAGCGCGAGGCCGGCGCGCGGGGTCGGCGGCGGCGAGAGCGAGGCTCGGGCCCAGGCACAGGCCCAGGCCGGGCGGGCGCGGCCGCAGCGGGGGCGGCAGCTCGGGAAGCGCCTGCCCGCGGCCCTGCAGGCCCCGAACGGCCACCGGGTGACCTGGGGGACTCAGGGGGCGCGGTGACCGGCCCCGGCGCGCGCCCGCCGCCCCTCCCCCCCGCCGCGGGCGGCCGAGCAACTTGCGGCCAAACTTTCCCCCCGGCCTCCCGCACTCGGATGGCAGCCCGCTAAGTTGGCCGCAGCCCTCGGCCGAGCGGCGGCCAGGCCAGAGGGCTCCCCCTGCGCAGCCTGGGCCGGGCCATGGCCCGAGCTCCCCCGCCGGGGCCCCAGGGCAGCGGGGCGCGAGTCCCCGGGGCCCCCGGCCAGCACCTCTAGCGCGCCCCCCCGGCCCCGGGCCTGGCCCCGCGCTCGCGTGGGAAAGTTGGCCTGGAACCGGCCCGACCAGTTCCTCCCGGGCGCGCGGACCGGCCGCAGGAAGTTGCTGCAAAACTTTTTTGGGGGGTGCAGCCGGGTGCCCCCGGCGCGCCGGGGCCGGATGCGCGCCGGGTAGGGTCCCCCGGGTCGAGAGGGGTGCCCCGAGGGAAGAGCGCGGAGGGGGCGCCCCGGCCCTGCTGCCCTGGGGCTATGGCCATGGTGACCGGCGGCTGGGGCGGCCCCGGTGGCGGCGGCGGCGACACGAACGGCGTGGATAAGGCGGGCGGCTACCCGCGCGCGGCGGAGGAAGACTCGGCCTCACCCCCCGGCGCCGCCAGCGACGCTGAGCAAGGCGACGAGGAGCGGCCGGGGCTGCAGGTGGACTGCGTGGTGTGCGGGGACAAGTCGAGCGGCAAGCACTACGGCGTCTTCACCTGCGAGGGCTGCAAGAGCTTCTTCAAGCGGAGCATCCGCCGCAACCTAAGCTACACCTGCCGGTGAGCCCCCTATCAGCGCATCGCCGCCGGGCACCCGGCCCCGCTGTGGGCCGGGCCTCTGACCTGCTCGGTCACCTTGGGCCTGGCGCTGACCTTCCCTGGGTCTCCACTTCCCGTCTGAGATAGGGGCACAGATCCTTTCCCCCCTCTCCATTACATTCTTGGGATTGTGTATACTGACGGCGCTGTATCGATGCAGGTCCCCCCTTCAGGTGGTCCCTTGCGGCATCCGCCCTAGTTACTTGCTCCCCCTTCCTCCCTTCCTTTTCTCCGGACAGGGGTCAGCTCCGCGCGGGGAGGGGTTGTGGTGCTGTCAGGGGTGGGTCCCTGACCCCAGGGCATCTCTTCTCTTGGGAATCTCGGCGCGTGGGGTACCCCGCGGGAATCAAACGTGTAACTTGGACTGTGGGGCTCACAGTGTCCAGGGGCCATTGTCTGCGGCCGCGCGGATCGATACGGCGCGCCCTTGGGGTCAAATATCACTTCCAAAGTCGCTCTGACCACCGAGGCTGCGGCGGGAGCGAAACTGGGGTGGCACAGGGCAGCCTTCTTCGCGTGGGGGCCCCTGCTGTGGGGTTGGGCCTGCTCACCGGGGGAACCCCCGCCCCCCCCCCCCCCCCAGCCCTGGCTCACCCTGGGCTTTGGGTCACCGGAAACTCCTGCTCGAGGTCCGGGTGGGTGGCGGGATTTGACCGCATCTTGGCTGCTCGCCCCCCCACCCCCACCCCCACCCAGGAGTTGGTGCAGAGCTGGGCTCCTGGAAAATCCCTGAAACTTTGGTCCGCTCTGAGACAGGGTGGGCATGAATGTTTCCAAGAAGCAGCCCTGGACTGTCCTAGGTTGGAGTCCCCGCTGACAGGGTGTGGCCGTGCTAGCTTCTCTCCTTAGTTCCGGGGCATTAGGTGTGGGGGGAGAAGCCGCTGGCATTGCGTGTCCAGGCCAGGGCTCCCTTTCCCACCACTCTTTGGTGAGCCTCCTTTTGCTCCATTGACAAGCCCCTACTCTGCATCCTCCAGGAACATGCTTGGGCTCTGTAGAGCCAGTTTGGAGAGTCCCATTTTCCAGATGGGCAGAACCGAGGCCCAGAACGCTCTTGGTGCCTGCCCTGGGTCACCCGGGGAGAGACCCTGCTCCACTTGGGGCTTAGCAAGGGGAACTGTGGGGTTGGGAAGAGAGGGGCAGCTGGGTCTGGGTCAGGGTGTCCCCAGCGAGAGCTGCTGGTGGAGGGCTTGTTGGCAAGGCTGCTGGGCGGAGCCCCAGGCACCTGAAGCAGGAGTTTGGCCCCAGGTCCAGCCATTCTGGGGTGGCTGTGTGTGTGGGGGAGCTGGCTTAACTCTCTCCTCCAGTGCTAACTGGGCCACCAGACTTTGGCCTCATTTTTGCTGCTGGAATAGCTGCCTGCTCTCTGGCCAGGTCTTTAGGGAGGGCAGAGGAGGGGCTCAGGTAGTTTTGGGGTCCCAGAGGCTCCCTGAGAGTGGGAGCAGGGAGCACCAAGGTCGGGGAGAGGGGCCGTGGTTTGGGGCTGGCAGGTTCTTCAGAAGGTCTCTGCTGTGTGACCTGGTGAAGTCACTGCTTCTCTCTGAGCCTCAGATTGATTCAGCAAAGTCCCCTCAGGGCCTGGCCTGGGTGATTTGATGCCGGCCCCCTAGAAAAGACCCTAGCTCCAAGCCCAGCCCTCTCCCAGTTTGGGGGAGACACAGGTGTCCCCAGCTTGTGCAGTGTGGGTTGGGCCAGAGGGAGGGATGGTCTGCGGTCCCAGGAGGAAACAAGGGGCTCTGCCTAAGGGTCAGAGAGGAAGGCACCGGAGGTGGGCCTTGAAACATGAGGGGTTTAGCAGATAGAAGCAAAGGGCACTCCTGCAGAGAGTGTAGCTACAGCAAACACTCAGTGGCAGGTTTGGGGGAGCAGTGATGTAAGATGAGACCACCCAGGCATAGGAGAAGTTAGAGGTGAGTGGGTCTGAAATGCTGGACTGAGGTCAGTGGGGAGCCATGAAGGGTGTGTGAGCAAGGCAGGGCTATGATCCAATTGGACTGGAAGCCAGAGCCCAGGGAGGAGGCTGAATTGGACTGTGGGGTTCGGCGAAGCATGTGCTCTTTAGGTGGGATAACAGGTAGAACTTACTGTTTCTTCATCTGGAGGGACAGAAGCTCTGTCCTGACTCTACAGCTGGGGAAGTTGAGGCAGAAGGCTCAGGGCCTCCCCTGAGGTCTGAGGGCCCTGAGCCAGGCTCCTGCCTGCCTGCCCGCCCCAGGCCTGGCTGTTTCCACGCGGCTGCCCAGGACCCTCCCACTGCATGCCTGCTGGGCTTTGTTCTGGTTCTGCCTGAGCTCCCTTTGCCCTAGTAAGGCCTCTTCCTGGGGGCTCAGGCTGGTGGGACACAGAGGCCTGGGCTCAGAGGCTGGCGCTGCAGGACACAGAGGCCTTGCAGAGCCTCAGCTCTCCTAAATCTGCCATTGGGACTCGCAGCTGGGGCTTGGGTCTTGACGCCCTCCCCCCACGCCCCCAGTTTCTCCAGAATGAGTGCATCCCATGTAGAATTGGCCTCTGGCCTCCCATTTTCAGATGAGGAAACCAAGGCTCAGTGGAGAAGTCACAGCCCAAAGATCAGGGCTGGGTGTCTGCAGTTGAGATGTGTTTGATTTTTAACTTCATTAAGTGTTTGTTTTACTTTGTGACTGTCTCTAGGTACCCTCTTGGTGCCCAGCTGGGACTCCAGGGTGTCTGCCCCAAGCCTGGGCCTCAAAAGGCCCTGAGCCCAGGGTGGAGAGAGATTGGGAGGGAGCACAGGGGCAGGGGCCAGGGGGAAAAGGTGCTGGGGACATTTGAAGAACAAAGGCCTGAACCTTCCTGCTAGGGACTGACCCTGGATGGGAACTCATTGCCTCACAGGGCGGGGCCACCTGTCCCATCCCTGGAAGAGGCAACAACAATCCCTGAGGGCCACCCAGAGGAAGCTTCTTGGACTCAGTTAGGAATTGGATGTTCTTGCCAGAGAAGGGGTTTGGGATCTTAAAGGGGTACAGGAGTTCATTTGTTCATTCACTCATTCGTTCGTTCATCGTTTGTTCGTGGTGGCCTTGTGTAGGGCAGTAATGCTGGGGCTCCACAGTCCTGTGACCCCCTAGAGGACTGGCCTGGCTCCTAGTCTCTTAGTCAACTCACAAAGCCTTGCTCCCTGACCATGTTCCTTCTCTGCTCTCACATTGCCCTTGGGACAAAGAACCTGACCCTTGGCCTGACAGTGACCAAGTAAAGTGAAACTGTTTAGGCCTTCATATTTTGGCATTTCCAACCTTTTGCCCTTTTTGCCCACTCTGCCTGGAACTGCCTCTGTTTCCCTGGGGAATTTCTGATCATCCTTCAAAACCCAGTTCCAGGGCTTCCCTGGTGGCGCAGTAGTTGAGAGGCCGCCTGCCGATGCAGGGGACACGGGTTCGTGCCCCGGTCCGGGAAGATCCCACATGCCGCGGAGCAGCTGGGCCCGTGAGCCACGGCCGCTGAGCCTGCGCGTCCGGAGCCTGTGCTCCGCAACGGGAGAGGGCACAACAGTGAGAGGCCCATGTATTGCAAAAAACAAAAAAAAAAACAAAAAAACAAAAACCCAGTTCTAACATATCCACTCTGGTGTGCTCATCTGCTTTGCCACAGGCTGCTCTTCATCTGTGGCACTCACCCAGATTGTCCTTTCCTCTTTGCAGGCCTAGCCTCTGTGCCACTTTGGGGCCACTTGCCCAGCCGAGGTTGGTGGGGGGCTGGTGGTTCTCAGGGGCAGCCTTGAAAGGTGTCTCACAAGGTGGCTCCAGGGGCAGGATGTGGGTGTCATGGTAACCCCCATGGTGACCTCTGCATGCCCACAGGTCCAACCGTGACTGCCAGATTGACCAGCATCACCGGAACCAGTGCCAGTACTGCCGCCTCAAGAAGTGTTTCCGGGTGGGCATGAGGAAGGAGGGTGAGTACCTGCTGGGGTGGTGCAGGCAGGGGATGAACAAACGGCCTGCCCTTTGCTCCTTCTTTTGGGGTCTGGGAGCTATGGAGGGCGGGGTCTGGTGCCTGCTAACCTCGTTACCACCAATGATCCTGAGGTCCCGTGGGCCTGGGTTTGGCCCTGGGCTGGAGGAATCCAATTATCCGTGGCTGTCTGGTGGCTGCTGCAGAACTGGGATGCAAGGGACTCCCTGACTCCGGCCCATTTTAGAATTGTTCTTCCCCCACCCTCCCCAGTTCCTCCCCAGGCCCCACCCCGGCCTCAGAGGCAGGTTCCCTGGCCCTGATACCCTGGTGGCCCCCCTGCCCTCTAGCCAGGCTACCGCTTTCTGAACAAGGATGTATTTTTTTATTTGATTTGCTTTCCCTCCACCCTCCAGCCTCCACCCCCTGCCTTGTGTTTGCCCAAGGCAGGAACTCACCTGACTAAGGCAAAGGGCAGCTTACCTTTCCGCCTGACCGGGGCACTGGGAGCCAGAGGGAGGCCCAGCCTCTTGTCCTTGCCCTGGGGACTTGGGTGGATACACGCGGGGCAGCTGGGTCTAGAACTCCACCAAGCACTCTTAGAATTCAAGTGGAACTCAGAGACTTGTACATGGGTGTCTGGGCTTGGGAGCAGAATCTGGCCCATTTCAGTGGTGGCCCCTGTGCTGGGCTTCATGTCTCTGCCTGGACTCTCATGAGCCAGGCCAGCAGTTCTTCCCTGCATCTAACCTGAGTCTCTCCTGCTCTAAAGATGGTTTCTCCTCTGCTGGGCCTCTGTGGGAGAAGCTGGGACAGCTGCTCAGACTCTTTCTCTTAAGACCGTCTCGTCACTCCCTTTGGTCATTTTAAGTGTGGGGGTGACTGTCTCTCCCCCCCCCCCCCCCCCGCCGCCAACCTGGATTTTACCTCCACTTGTTGATCTGACCTAAACTCCTGATATACATCTTATCAGGGCTTCAGATCTGTAAAGTCTCGGGGTGGAAATAATAATCTCAGGTCATGCCCCAAGCACAGCCCTATCTCAGGGCCTTTGCACAGGTTGTTCCCTCTGCCTGGAACGCTTGCCCAGTCACCTGCATGGCTTCCTCCCTTGCCTCCTTTAAGATTTGCTCAAACAACACCTCCTCAGAGAAGCCCTCCTGATTACCCTTCGCCATCCCCTCTTTATTTCAGGCCATCTATCTTGCTTTATAATTTACTTGCTCCTCTATCAGGATGTTCTCCTCAAGGTCAGAGACTTTTGTCTGTCTTGGTTTTTGACATATCCCCAGTGCCTAGACCAGCCCCGAAACCCATAAGGTGCTTAATAAATGTTTCTTGGCTTGAGTTACTATCCATTTAGCTCTTACTAAGTGCCAAATGCTATTCTAAGCAAGTTAGATACATTCTCATGTAAATTCAGTGATTGGTCTCATCATCATCACCATTTTTATTATCAACTGCATTTTTTATAAATGGGAAGACAGCACAGAGAGCAATAGAACTGTGGTTGGGATTTGAACCCACAGTCCTGGCTGAATGAGGAGGAAGAGCTGGGGAAAGGGGTTCTCAGGAAGCGGGAACAGCAGGTGCAAAAGGCCCTAAGGTGGAAACGTGGCTGGATGGTGGAAGAATGGTGGGGGTGGGGTTTAGAACCAAGTGGGCCCAGGATTGACTGGGATTCACTCTCTCTCGGGCCTCATCTGGCTACACCCATTTGACAGATGATTCTGAGACTTCGAAATCACATGGAGCAAGGCTTGAATCCAAGCCCCTGTTTCCCTGGTCAGCTCTGCTAGCCCCTGGCTCCCACTTGCATCCCCCTCCCCATCTGCTTCGTGGTGGGTTGACCAGAAGTTCATGGAGGTGGTGAGACAGGGCATTCCACCTCATTAAAACTCATTAATTAGTCTCTGCCTGGCACCCAGCCCAGTCAGCCCCTCCGCCCCTCCCTCTGTGGCACAGGCCAGGCTGGCATGCAGCCACCTCTCCCCTCTTTGCACCTCAGCTTCCCTCTTCTCACCAACCTGATCACTGGGGGCACTGGCCAAGGCCAGCAATTGGTCCTCCCCGCTCATAGGCAAGGTTACTGATGGAATCACATGTTTACTGAGCACTTGCTACTGGCCAGGACTCCACTCTTAGCACTGAGGTCACTGCAGAGACCCAGAGAGATGAGACCTGCTCTAGGGGGCCATGACCTGGAGGGTGGGGCTGGGAGGTCTCTCCATAGGAGAGATCAGTGCTCAGCCCATACTGATCACTTGTTTTAGGGGTAGGCTGGCCATGTGCCCCAAGTCCTAGGAAGGAAGGTGATCGCTCCCTGGACCCATTCTCAGGTCTTGGACCCCTATGATTGACAGATGAGGACATGATTGACAGGTTTAGTCTCCCTGGCTGCGGAGGAGAGCTCACACAGTCCAGTAGGAGGGGGCCAGGTGTGAATTAAATTAGCCCTCACCCAGTGGTCCCATTCCCACCTGGGAAGGTTCCCCCTGTCCCAGGGTCATGGCCCTTCTCTGAAGGAAGTAGGAGTTGGATGGTGGCTGGACATGGACTCAGGCTGAGGGCACAGGGCAGAGCAGGGTGGGGCATGCAAGACCTTGGCCTCTGTCATCCCAACAAGCTTTGTGCCCATGAGGTGGGGATTGGGGGTCCAGGGAAGGGCTGAGCTGGGGGGCTTGGAGGGGAGGGGGCTGAGTGACCCTTTGATAACTTTATCTCCTCCCCTTATTCCTCCCTACTTGGCCCCCCGCCCACTCTCTCCGGGTACCCACCTTCCCCCTCCTTCCTTCCCCCCCCCACTCCCTTTTCCTCACACTCCACTCACCCCTCTCTGGTTTCCCGTATTCCTCAATCCCCTTCCTATCCCATTTTCGTCACTCCCTCTCTCCCATCTCCTGATTCCACCCCTCCCTTCTCCCCTCCTCCCTCTCCTGTCCCTCCCTCATTTCCTGCGGGGCTGGCTATCTCCCCTCCTCCCCGCCCCCCCCATCTCCATCTCCCCCTCGCAGCGGTGCAGCGCGGCCGCATTCCGCACTCGCTGCCTGGCGCCGTGGCAGCCTCCTCGGGCAGCCCCCCGGGCTCTGCGCTGGCGGCGGCCGGCGGAGACCTCTTCCCGGGGCAGCCGGTGTCGGAGCTGATCGCGCAGCTGCTGCGCGCCGAGCCCTACCCTGCGGCGGCTGGGCGCTTCGGCGCGGGCGCAGCGGGCGCGTTCGGCGCAGGGGGCGGCGCAGCGGGCGCGGTGCTGGGCATCGACAACGTGTGCGAGCTGGCTGCGCGGCTGCTCTTCAGCACCGTGGAGTGGGCGCGCCACGCGCCCTTCTTCCCCGAGCTGCCGGTGGCTGACCAGGTGGCGCTGCTGCGCCTCAGCTGGAGCGAGCTCTTCGTGCTGAACGCGGCGCAGGCGGCGCTGCCCCTGCACACGGCGCCGCTGCTGGCCGCCGCCGGCCTGCACGCTGCACCCATGGCCGCCGAGCGCGCCGTGGCCTTCATGGACCAGGTGCGCGCCTTCCAGGAGCAGGTGGACAAGCTGGGCCGCCTGCAGGTCGACTCGGCGGAGTACGGCTGCCTCAAGGCCATCGCGCTCTTCACGCCTGGTGAGATGACCTGAAATGGGGGTCTCTGAGGCCGTGGGAGGGGTGGGAGGGAGGGGTACGACCTAGATCCTGACCCTGGCCCCGGCCGCCTTAGCCCTTCACTCCCTGATCCACAGCTAGCCGGACTTGTGTCCCTGAAAGCGCCTTGAGCGTTGATGGGGGACAGTGGAGGAGGTGATGCGGGCGGTGTGACACCCTGATGGCCCCACCCCCGATCCCAGGTCTCCCTAAGAACTTCGATCCCTGTTCGGACCCGTGACTCACGGCCCCACAGCCTCTCTCCCTGATTCCCAGGCTCCCTGAGACCCCCTATCCTTCACCCCCTCATCAAGGTACTCATCGTGCTCAGTTGGCACTGACAGCAGAATGACAAGTGGGGGGACGCGGGAGGAGAGGTCCCCCCACCTGGTTCTGGCCCTCATTCCCTGATCTCTGTTGTCCTCCCCAAACCCTCTGACCCTCATCTGCTAAATCAGGGTTCTCTTCTTGTTACTGACCACTTATGGAGAGCTGCCAGGCAGGGGTGCCTTGACACCTGGTTCTGGCTTCCCCTGGGCTCTCCACTCCCAGATTCCTGGGGCCCCTAGACCTCTGACCCAGGGCTCCCAACCTGCCCCCTGACCCGCCTCCAGGGGCCACCCCTCGCTGAGCTGGAGAGGGTAGGGGGTGTGGCTTGGAGCCCCTCCCACCGAGGGGCGGGACTCCGAGCGGAGCCGTGTGCTTCCTTACGTGTCTTTGGTAACCGTCCAGCAGCCAAAGCCCTGCTTTATTCCAGGGAGTGGCGCAGCTGGCTCTGCGCTCTGGAAGGAGGCCCCACTAGGTGTCTCCTTGGGGCCAGGGATGCGGGAACCAGACACAGGCTACTCCGGGAGGTGGCTTTCATCCAATAAATATGGCTTTGCCCCTCATTTCCCCAGGAGACTTTCTCTGCCCCCATTCATGGGGCTGTCATCTTCACTCACATCGCAGGCCCCTCTGGGGTGTCTGAATACCCCCTCTAGGCTTTGCTTTCCTCCCCAAGTCCCCTCCCCAGCCTCTTCTTCCCCTTGAGCTTGATTAGAACTTGTCTCCCTGCTAAATGCTTTAGTCAGGGCCCCTCCACCCTTGAGACATCACTGCCTGCACCCCTGTGTCATCGTCCTTGGATGAAGCCACCTTAATATTTCTTGAGGACCAACACTGCCATTTGTGCCCTAGGCCCCCATCTCCCACCTCCTGAGTGCCCTCGTTCTGTATCAACAGCCCTGAGTGGTGCCCCCGCTCCCCCGTCAGCCCTGGGGTCCTGTGTCCTCCCGCCACCTCCTCTTCTGACCTTTCCCTTGTCTCCCAGATGCCTGTGGCCTCTCAGACCCAGCGCACGTGGAGAGCCTGCAGGAGAAGGCCCAGGTGGCCCTCACCGAGTATGTGCGGGCCCAGTACCCATCGCAGCCCCAGCGCTTTGGGCGCCTGCTGCTGCGGCTCCCTGCCCTGCGTGCCGTCCCCGCCTCCCTCATCTCCCAGCTGTTCTTCATGCGCCTGGTGGGCAAGACACCCATCGAGACGCTGATCCGAGACATGCTGCTGTCGGGAAGTACCTTCAACTGGCCCTACGGCTCGGGCCAGTGACTGGACAGGGCCGGGTCTGCAGACCTCCAGGGACACATATGCTCAAGCCTCCAGTGGGGGCCCCCAGGCAGAGGACCCCGGCTTCCCTCCTCAGACGCCTGTTTTTTAAAGACTGTGAAATGTTTGTGTTTTCTAAGTGATCATGAAACCAAAAAAGACTGTCTAGGCTCCAGCCAAGTCTTCCCCAGAAGCCCTGGTCAAGATGAGGGGCGAGACTGAGGGTCCAATCCCAGGACAGCCGTGTCCCTTGGTGCCCCAAGCATGAACTCATGGTGCAGTGGCTTCTCTGGTGTGATGGACAAAGTCCTGGCATCTGGACTGGAGGGGCAGCTGCACCCGGGCAGGGGTAGCGTGTACCAGGCGGATCCTCTGGACACGTAATCCATGTTGGACACTACATGATGGATGAATTAAGGCCAATAATAAAGAAGTTTCCTACCTGCGCAGCCTCTGTCATCTTTGTGAGGGGAGGGTGGCACGGAGGGCGCCCTACCATGGCTACCCACTCCCAGCCATCTGGAACACCCACAACCTAACAACAGCCCTACTTTCTGTTTCTGTTGGACAGTTTTGTGGGGGATCTGCAGCTGGGGGCAGGAAGGGGGGCCCGAGGTCAGCCAGTGAGTCTGTAAGAGTTGAGCTTAGCAGATGGCTCAGGTTTGAATTCAGATTCTGGCTTAGGAGGGTGAGCCTCATAGATTAACATGAGCCTTAGACCAAACACTTGTTTCTTTTCTTTTCTTGGCCGTGCCACACGGCTTGCGGGATCTTAGCTCCCTGACCAGGTATTGAACCCCGGACCCACGGCAGTGAAAGTGCCGAGTTCTAACCACTGGACTGCCAGGGAATTCCCTTTATTGTTTTCTTTGGTCGGCCCTTAATCATCTGGGCCCCAGTATCCTCGGGAGAAACATCTGGGGCTAGTTTTGTCACATGATCTCAGCCCAGACAGAACCCTCCATTTCCCTGGCCACAGCGACTGCTTTAGGGAGGGCACGTGGCCCAGAGCTGGCCAATGAGATTCAATGGCAGGGTTGGGAATTCGGAGGATATCATTAAAGCAAAGCAGAGCCAAAAGAGAAAGACCAATTTCCCTGCGTCAAGCCATACCTGAAACCCTCAGGTGTTTAAGTTCCATGAGCCCAGACTTCCCCTTTTGTGCCTGAGCCAGTTTGAATTTGGTTTCTTCTCACATGTAACTAAAAAAACCTCCTGTTTTGAAAATTGGCACTTGGAAGGTGAGGCCCTCTAAGGACAGACTTTGAAATGAGGACTTGAGTTGATGTGCAGTGATGCAGCACCAGGGAGCTTGCCACCCTGTCCTCGGAAGTTTGTGGCTCAGCTCTGTGGCGGGAAAGGCACCTGTGGAATGTATTGCCAGGACTGTGGCTCTAGGGGATGGCTAGAAAGGGCCCAGATCGTGGTGGTGGGTGGCATCTGTTGATCCTGACAGGTCTTGTCAGGCAAAGACAAGCCCTTTATCAGAGATGCCCCTTTGAAAACAGTGAGCAAAGAACTCAGGTCTCACCCTGCAGGCTAGGCCAGTGCTCAGCCCTAAGGCAGTCCCAGTCCCCCAAAATGCTCTCCACTGGCACCCCAGGCTCCCCCATGTCTGTCTCGGAGGAGGTCTGGGAAGGCGGGGAGGAAAGAGCGAGGGTCTTTTGGGTATGCCCTGTTCCCGGAAGGGGACTGAGGGGGGAATGGGATGCAGAGGCTACTGGGCTCTCCCATTGGTGGCTGGGCTGGTTTCTAATCGGTAGGTGTTTTCTGAGCTGTACTGTGCATAAGTGAATGTCCATTCCAGTTGGCCTGGACAGCAATGCCCCATTTCTCAGATTCACAGAACATCTGTGGACTGACCAAGACCATGGTATCTGTCCTGCTTCCAGTCGGCCAGAGACTTGGATGCCTGTCCAGGCCTGTCTGCTGAACTCCTACTTCTCCTACAAAACCCTACCCATATGGCCTCTTTGGCAGGAAGACATCTTGAGCCTCCCTGGTTGTTAGGACTCTGCTGTCCGGGTCCAGCCCTCTGTCATTGCTCTGTCACACTGGGCTCTCTTGAGGACATGGGTTTCTTGAGGATCAGTCCTGGGACTGAGGCCTCTCTGTGACCCAGTGGCTGGCACTGCCTTCCCTGCCCACAGTCTTCCTGACTGTCCCTTTTCCCTGTGACTCCCCTGGGAGGCCAAGACTCAAAGTAGCTGCTGGGCCACCATCACAGGGCCCCACACAGAGCCTGGTGCTACCTGTGTCCCATCCACTCTACCCAGGGCCTGGCATGCAGTGGACATCAGGGGACCCTCCTGGCCAAGGAGGTGATGCTAGATGTCAGCCCCTCTGCTTCCCACTTGAAGGCTCTTAGAGGAGAGGGAGCGCCCCCAGACAGACTAGGGTTCACAGCTCACCCAGAGACCCTGGACAAGTCCCTTTCTCATAACCTTAATTTTTTTCTTCTGGAAAAACAATTTTTTGGTGACAACGAGTGAAATCAGGAGTTTCAAGCAGCTGTACACAGTCGGTATTTAATAAGTGTTTATTCCACTGGGATGAAGAGCAGGACCTCTTCCAGGGGATGGGCTGAGATCTGGGATCTCCCTGGGGGTCCTGGAGGAGGTCCTGAGAAGCCTTCCTGGAGGAGGGACCATCAGATCTCAGCCTCAAGGGCGAAGGCATCTGAAATCAGGGACGGCTACCCCAGGCGGGGCAATAGCAAGAGCTAAGGCCAGGAGGTAGGAAGAGAAGCAAGGGCAGGGTGGCACCCCGACTCCAATGTTTCCCTCTGCCTGTTTGCCAGGACACTCAGAAGTACACAGAGCCCTCGCTGTCTCCCTGGTCATCGAATTTCTGGATCTGAGTCTTGAGGTGCCTTAGTTTGCCCTTCAGGTAGTGGCAGCGAGCCTGCTTGTCCAGGAAGCTGGGGTCCTGAGCAGGGCAAGATCCAGGTAAGTCCTTGTGGCAGTCTGGCCTATGGCTCTCAAGCTGCTTGACCTTTTGCATTTTCCTCTCTGAGCCTCAGTTTTCTTTCCTTGAAACTGGGCAGGCACAAGTGTCCCAGCCTCCTGGGAGTGTGTGTGTGTGAGTGTGTGTGTATGTGTGTGTGTGTGTGTATGTGTAGGGGGGTGCAAAGGACAGGCTGTAGGATTCAAGAGGCATGACTCACCAACTGCTTCTTCTCAAATTCCCTCCAGACACGGGCAGCAACATGGGCCTCCTTCTGCCAAAGGAGAAGGAAGGGGGTGCTCAGGGAGCACAGGACCCAAGGAGGGATGGGGAAACTGAGGCTCAGACAGACAAAGTGGACCTTGTCAAGGGCTGATCTTGGCCTATGTGCTGTGGTGCCTGCCCAGCCTGGAGGAGGAAGAGGCCCAGAGATCTGAACCCAGTGGGTTTCCGGAGGCCTGGGCTACCTGGAAGGGTTGTAGGATGGGGGTTTCCACCTGGGTGCTAACCTGGCTTCGGGGTGGGGGCAGTGAGTTCAGCAGGGCCTCCAGCTGCTGGAGCTTTGCCTGTGCAGAGCCCACCTCCTGCTGAAGCTCCAAGAACTCTGGGTACTGGTCCTGGAACACTGCAGCATAGCGGCTCCGATCCTTCTCGTTGCTCACTGGTGGATACTTACTACCAGGTTGACAGGGGGTCAGAGTATGAGTGTAAAGAATTCCTCTCTTTTCCCCAATCAGTGTAATTTTTCTTTGTCCATGTTGGATTCCTAGCCCCAAATGCCCTTTTTCTCTGTTTACTATTTGGTAAACTCTTATTCACTTGTCAAAGCCCCAGCCTCAGTGCTCCTTCCATGTTCCCAGAAGTCAGGAACCACAGGGGGGCACTCACAGCTCATAGTCAGGCACGGGGTGGGGCCTAGGCCCATGTCCCCCGGGGACGGCTCTAACAGACTTCTTGGAGCCCAGGAGGGTCCGGGAGGGCAGCTCATCCTCAAATACAATCTTCTTGGGCCTTGTCCCGTGTGCTCCGGGCTGAGGCTGGCACAGAGGGCGGGGCGCGCTGGGTTCGAGGCCTCCAGGCACCAGTCGCTGCAGATGCCGCAGGAATCATGGTTTGGAGTTAACGAGGGTCAGCCGGGATCCATTATACAGGGGGGAATGTATCCTTTGCCTAGGCTCAGCCTGGGGACATTCCTCCCATTCAGACTCACCGGGGGACCAGGGCCAGGAGGGTGGGTTTGCAAGTTCCCCCGGGAGCCGCGGGTCTGCGGGGCCTCCCGGGTGGGCATCGGCTTCGCGGTGGTGCCGCGCGGGCGTCCCCGCACCGGTGGGCGGGCCCTGCGGGGGGGGGTAGTGGCCCGCGCGTGGCGGGGGTGGTCGGCGGGCGGACTGTGGACACAGGAGGAGGATGCGATTGGAGGAGGGTAAGGTGGGAGGACTCACGGGGAAGCTGCTCACGAAGCGGCCAATTCTCCACCAGCGGCGCGTTCTCCAGCTCCGCCCTCATTTGCATAGACGCACGCCATTGGCCTTCAGAGATCCCCAGACCCCGCCGCCCAGTGCGTAACCCGAAAGAGCGCTATGAACCGTTACGTCACCACGCAGCCCAGGATTGGCTCGCGTTAACCCCTGCGCGGCCGCAAGGGGTATGTGGAGCCCGTGGACACCGCCCCCGAGAAGACCCCCGGGATCTCCGGCCCGGCAGCGGGTCGCAAGAACCACTCCCTCCCGGGGTCACCTGTCCCAGCGTATGGGGCTCCGAGTCTGGGTCCGCTCCCGAAGAGAGGCGCTCGAGTCCGTGTAGTGCATTAACTACAGGCTGGACTCAACTGGCTGGGTCGCTCCGCAGGTCGGGGGCGGGGCTGGCGGCAAGGGGGCGGGGTTTGGCGAACCTGAAAGTGGAACCGCACCCTTGCCCAGAGTCCAACAGAGACCTCTACCTGTTGTGTGTTTGGGGCTGGTGACCCACCCTTTCCGACCCTCAGTTTATTTGTCTGAAAACTGGTGGTTTTGGAGAACTTGTATTTATCTATTTACTCAGCGGTTACATGTATTTTTTCCAGCGGTTATATTTTAAAAATATTTCTTTAAATAATTATTGGAGGCATGTTTAGAAAATTCAGATAGAAAAGAGGCGTAGGGCAAAGTGAATTTCTCACCCACCCTTGTCTCCAGAGGCAGCAGTTAATTGTGTCTCTTTCCAGAGAGATTCTAATTCAATGACACATTTTCCTCACTACAGACAATACTGTAGAAAAAAGATTCAAGTGCACATTTCTTTGGCCGATTGTGGAGGATTATGTGGAACTCCTAGAAGTGGAATTGCCCAGAATTGCCCAGGCAAAAGGGACCTGTGTATTTTAATTTGGAAAAATACTGTCAAGTTTTTCCTCAGTGAGGTTGTGCCATTGATGCTTTAATCAGCTGGTTTTCCCACAACCTTTGCAACCTCAGTGGTATCACGGTTTCCTGTAAGTGTATTTTCAAAGTTTTAAATCTTGCCTAATCTAATATGGTGTGTGAAAAAATTCAGAAACCATTTGTATTTCTTTTCCTATTTCCTGCAAGTCTTTTTTTTTCCTTTCTTTTTGATTTTTAGGAGCTTTCTGTATATCAAGGATGTTAATTTAACCAGATAGTGTATCTTTTACTATTATAAATGGGATCTTCCAATATATTTTGCAGCTATTTTTTTTGCATATAGTAAACTAATTTAAATATTCATTAAGTCCCTTGCTGGTTTACTAAATTCTTTTATTGAAATAGCTTTTTGTTAGTTTGCTTGGATATTTTATATAGACAGTTGCATTATCTACAAATAATTTTACCTCTTTTCTCATTTTAAAATTTCATTTCTTTTTCTTGTCTAGTTTCATTGACTAGCATCTCCAGACAATATTAAATCAAGTGAGGGGGTGGGTGGACTGTGGGCAGCCTCCCATCCCCACCTCACTTTCTTCACTTTGATGGCAAAACTTCGAGTATTTGCCCGTTAAACTCAACACTGCCTTTGGCTTGAGGTTTTTCAGTTCAGTGAGGAAAACATCCATCTATTCCTTATTTTTAATTAAGAGACTTTGAGTAATGGATGCTGTGAACAGTACAAAGTACCATTTCACCCTATGATTTTTGTTTCCTGGTGCATTAATGTGGCCACTAATGCTTCCTAATAATGAACCATCCCTGAGTCACAAGCATGAGCCTCCTTCTTATCTATTTTTTAAAAGTTGCCACTAGAGCTTTCAGAAAAGCTTTAAAAACTGCCACTAGAGTTTGTAAAAGCTCTTCCTGGTGGTTTTGGGGGTGGGGTCCACATGGGCAACTCCATGCATGTCATGCTCCCATGGTTTGGGACAGACACCTCCTGTCCACTCTTCCTTCCCAAGCTCCCTCAGTCACCCCCCTGACAGACTTTGCCAATGACATCTGGAGTGGGGGTAAGCAGAGCCCAGGACCCACAATTCCCCTGGACTGGTGCTCAATAATGCCTTCCAGGGTCCCAACTCCAATGCCCTTGTCTTGTCTGAAGTGATCAGGCTATGACCTGGGCAGGGCAGATTCTCATGTGTTTGCTGAATGACTACGTGAAGCATCTGCAATGTCCTAAGATCTTAGGCTGTGGCAGTGGGTGGGCTAAGCCTTGTCTCTGAATTATCACCTTCAATCCCAAGGAAGGCCCAGCACTGACACCCCTCCTCCAAGCTGGCCTCCACGCATGGCCCCACTCCTCCCCCACCCTCCAGACCTTACTCTGACCCCACAGGTATGTGTTTGACTCTGGCTCTATCAGATTGGGAGCTCGTGGGGCCTCTAGGGGCCCTGCCTTGTCCAGTGTGAGGTAGGTGCCAGGGGGGAACGGGAGGTAGGTTTGCTGAGTCACTATCCTCCTCCCCCGCCCCCCGCAGCCTGACATCCTTCCTCCCCTGTTCATGTGCTCTCTGTGGCTCTCAGGGGCACCAAGGGCCTTCCCATCAAGTTGCCCACCCCAAAGGTTCCCCTGGACAGGGGTGGAGGGCAGAGAGAGGACAGGTGAGGCGGGCCAGGCCAGGTCTTTATTTGAGTTTGGGCATGATACGGATGAAGAGGATCATGCCGATGAAGATGAAGCAGACGATGATAAGCATGGCCCAGAGCAGCCAGTTGACTGACTTCTGTGTGTGCTGCTCCAGCCGCTCAGATTCTGTCTTCAGCTTCTCCAGGTTCTGGTCGGCCATCTTGAGTGAGTGCGACAGGGTCTGAGGGTGAGGTGGGGAGAATGTCAACAGGACTGGGTCCAAGTGTGGCCTCTTCCTACTGCACTGGAGCAAATCTACACCTCTTGGCCCTTGCCAGTGCTGTTTCCTCTGCTGGGAATGCCATTTTTGCCTTCTGCCAAACTCCTATTCATCCATTCAAGCCCCAGCCATAGAGACCTTCTGCTGGGAAGCCTTCTCTGATGCCCCAGGGCAGAAGCTTTAGAGTTCCCAGAGTCCTCATACCTGGTTGTCCTTCTTGATGACACTTTGGGCAGCCAGTGTGTGGGTCTTGAGGCTCCGTGCCAGGCCTAGCATCTCCTCCGCCAGCTTCTCCTGGAGGTTCTGGTGTCGCTGCAGGACGAGGTCTAGCTCGGCTGCTGACTGCTTCTCATCCCCTGGCCTGGGCCCTGCGACCCCACTGACCCCACAGATGGATAGACAGGTGGGTAGGAGGGGTGGTGGGGGGAGGAGGGAAGAAACGAACATGTTCTCAAGGAACCCAGAGGTTGTGGTTCCAGCCACTGCCCTGCTTGGGGCTGTTTCCCCTTTTTTGCCTTGGTTTCTGGGAAGAGCATCCTCAGAAGTGGCCTTTGATTGGTGGTTTATTTTTTTAATTTTAATTTAATTTTAATTTAAATTTTTGGCCACGCTGCACATCTTGTGGGATCTTAGTTCCCTGACCAGGGATTGAACCCGGGCCCTTGGCAGTGAGAGCATGGAGTCCTAACCGCTGGACTGCTGGGGAATTCCCTGATTGGTGGTTTAGATGCTTCGTGGTGACGCTTTAGTGGCCCAAGGTCTGTCCAACTCCCCTGCCCCCAATGCTGCCCAAGGGCTGAAGATACTCACATTCTCTTCCTCACATCCAGTTCAGGCTCTGGAAGCAAAACAGGCCAAGCAGGAAGAAGGAGAGAATTGGTTTGTTGTTTTCCAGCTTCCTGACCACTGCCTGGGATGTGTCTGCTACTCATAATGCCATTTCTCATCTTGTCTGCTCCCCAGTGGGCGGGCTCCTGATCAGGCTTCAGAGTATTCCCTTCTAGGAAGTTTTCCTCATTTGGGCTCCCCCAGGTCCCAAGTCCTTCCCTCTAGCCAGCCTTGGCCCCTTGGGCTGGGAGTGTCCAACTTTGTTTCCTCTGGGGGCCGCTCCTCTGTCCTAGCACCGCTTCCAAGCATAACCCGGTAATGCCCCTGGACACACTCTCCCTGGGCTGTGGAAGACCCTGTGGGAGCCAGGTTAGGCGTGAGGTGTGGGGCAGCAAGGACACATGTCTGTCCCAGGCCTTGAGTCCTGTTCTGCTCAGGATGACTCACCTTCACTAGAGTCCTGTGGGAAAAAAGGAGAGGCACGAAGTCACCCACCTTGCCATGCCCCCAGACCTGTTCTGTTCTCTCTGCTCCCAGAAACTCCCCACCCTCAGTCAGGACCCTGGACAAGTCCTGTGCCCTCTGAGCCTCAGTTTTCTCATCTTTTTTTTTTGGCGGTACGCGGGCCTCTCACTGTTGTGGCCTCTCCTGTTGAGGAGCACAGGCTCCGGATGTGCAGGCTCAGCGGCCATGGCTCACGGGCCCAGCCGCTCCGTGGCATGTGGGATCTTCCCGGACCGGGGCACGAACCCGTGTCCCCTGCATCGGCAGGCGGAGTCTCAACCACTGCGCCACCAGGGAAGCCCAGTTTTCTCATCTTTAAACTGAAAACAATAGCTCATATTTTGCAGGGTTTAGCTGATCCACATAAAGTGCTCATAGAGGCATTTGTCATCCTATTTTACAGATGAAAAAACTCATCTGTGTGTGGTGAGGCAGGGGCCAAACCTTACTCTGGCCAACTCTGGGGCTTAAGCAGAGATGTGCCATTTTTGCCTTGAACCAAAACTCTTATTCATCTAGCAAAGCCCTGGCTGCAGTGCCTCTCTGTTGGGAAGCTTTCTCTGATGGTCCAGGGCAGAGTCTGTTGGGCCCCCTAGGATCCCTGCACCTGACAGTATTTGTTGTTCTGGCCACCCCCAGGCACTGAACTCCTGTCCCCAACCAAAGCTTCCCAGGGACCAGGGAGGGAGCCCTACCGTTCCTAGCAGCTCACTCCGCATCTCACTGGTGTACCGTGCCCGTGACTGTAGGTGTACTGTCTTCGTGGCAGGTACCCGTTCCCTGGCTGTAGTTGGTACTCGGCCAGGGGCCAGGAACTGGTTGGCTAGTGCCTTCTCTGAGGAGGAGGTCTGCAGAAGAGGGCAGAGGGGTCACCAGAGGGGCAGGTCCCAGATGAGCATGATGAAGGCTGAGGAGACAGAGGTGCCCCTTACTCACTAGCTTCTCTGCCTGCAGCATCCCCTTCAGAAAATCTACCTTGCGAGAATATTCATTGATCACCTCGGAGGCCGGTTTCCTGGAAGGGGAAAAGAGGAAACAGAAAACCTGCCCACTGTCCCCAGTTCAGGGAAGGGTCTTAGCAGGGAGGGACTGGAGACCAGGGATTCCGGACTCTACTCCCTGCCCCGGATTTGAACACTTGTGGCCGCCTGCACTCACCTCGCCTGTGCCTTCAGGGCCTGCAGCATGTCCTCGAGGGCTCCCACATACTGGGGACGAAAAGTGGGGTGTCAGCCCAGTGCCCCCCACCACCGTCGGGCTCAAAGGGATTAAAGCCACCAAGGGGCGGGGCCAGGTCGGGGGCGGGGCTGGAACGGGAGGAGCCAAGTATCAAGGAGGCGGGACCAGCTGGGCCCCAGGGAGGAGGCGGGGGAGCAGCGCAAACGGACGTGGCGGAGCCAACCGGAAGCGGCGTGGCCTCATTGGCTGGCGGGGCGGGGGAGTCGGGCCCGGTGGCCTCCGGCTGCGGGGACCACCCTCCGGGATTCGGGCTGTACGCGGACACACGGGCTTCCCTCACCTTTTCTAGACGCCACTCGTCCGGGTCCCGCTTCTCCGCTGCCATCGCCTCACAGCGGCACAACAGCCGCACCAGGTTCAGCTCCAGCCTCGACGCTGCCATCACCACCCAGCGGTTACCCGCCTCTTCCGCCGGCGCCATCTTAAGAGATGGCGGAAGTGTCTTTCATTGGCCTCCTTCCGGGCGGAAGTTCCCGGTTTGCTCTCTCATTCTTATTTGGGGCTCTCTCGTTCTTGTTTGGGCGTTTGCTCTTTCAGTCTTGTCTTGTTTCAATTAGAGGCGCCATCCAGTCCGTATTTACTCAGGACTCAATCGCTTGCTTATCCTCGCGAGCATCTTAACCCTTCCGGAAGGGCTGAAAGGGTCGAGTCCTTTGTTTCAGGCCCACGTGCAACGCGTGACATGCTCATTACTTACCCCCTGCTCAAAATTCCTCCCCCGCTCCCCACTCCTTTCTGGGTTCTTCCCACACTGAGCTCTTCCGCATCCAGGTAGCCTGGGGGAGATTCTCCTGGGGGAGAGGCTCTGACCTGGGATTTAGGAATCCGAGACTTAACGGGCTATGATTTCCAAACTTTTGCAGCTGTGATATCCCGTCCCAGCCCTGACTCTGACTCCACCTCCCACCGTGGCCTTCTACGAATTTCTTAAGTTTTTCTGGACCTGTCTCCTCCCTTGGGAAACCGGCAGTGTGGCAGTGACATGGGTTAAACCTGGGAGTGAGAGGTCACCCCCAATGCCCAGACCCCCATGGACAGAACCCCCCCACTTTGTCCCCAGGAAGCCAAGGCCCCTTGTTCGAGTCCTCCCTCCTGGAGTGGACAGGGTGAGGATGGGGGCTTCACAGGGACTGAAGCCTGGCATGCAGCCTTTAACCATCTCCCCATCTTTCAGGTCACCTGTGTCCAGGTCACACCGGTGGGCCTGGTGCCCTGTAACGTACCATGGATGAGACCAAACTCAGGGTGTTGATAAAGGGGGGCTCTACAGGCAGACAGGGCAGGGTCTGAATCCCAGCCCCGCCCCACCCCAGCTGTGTGGCCTTGGACTAGCCCACCAACTCTTCCTTGCATGTGCCATTGAAACTCCGGTTTGTCATGGTCTCCATCTCCCCCGCCCCAAAGGACCCACCTGCCAGCCAGTTCCCACAACTGCCCAGCTGGTTGTAACCTGGGAGCTCTTCTGTGGTGGTTGGGGGTGGTGGTGGTGGTAGTGTTGCTTCTGGTTGTAGTGGGTCCACCAGGACTGACTCCCCACACCCCACCCACGGCGGATGGCCCCATCAGTTGACATTTAAGCCCCAGCTGGGGAGAGGCTAGGTGTGACAGGAGGCAGCTCCCAGGACAGCAGGCTCTCCTCACTGAATGTGGCTCTGCCAGGAGCTGCCTGCTTTCCCAGCTTTCTGGATCAATAAAAAGAACTTCCAGCAAAGCCCACATCCCTTGTGTGAAAAGTATGTGTGAAATTCCAGCAAACAAACAGCAAAGTCGGTTGGAGGAACAAGGCAGCTCCTTCCAGGCAAGGGGCCCAATCTCTGCCCTGTACCCCTCTTGGCTGAGGCCGCAGGGCTGACCCCACCTGCCAACCCCTGCTTTTTCAGCCTGGAGCTGGCCTGAATAGGAACTGCATGCAGACACTTCTCAGGCACTTTTTTTTTAATTTCACATGGCCTGTGGGTGCCTCTTGTTCCAGGTCTGGGGCCATGTGTCCAGGTGTCTGGAGAGTGGGCTGAGCCCAGGAGGGGAGCCCCGCTCCGGAGATGCCAGATGTCCAGGCTGTCACTGTAGACTTGTAGGGACATACAACTCCAGGCCTTGCCCTCCCCACCCATGAGTGGTCCTGAGTTGCGGGCTCCTGTTCTGCCACATGGGGCGGGCAGTGCCAAGGGTGGCCTCCTCCAGCCTCCTGTGTCCAGGGCACAGTGGACCAAGGAGTGATGGCCACCTTCGAGTCTCCCTGGGATGTGAGGTCTGTGGTGCCTGGAGTGGAGGTTGCCTACCACCTCGTGTCCTGGCTCCAGCCAACAGTCTTGATCACTACGGAAGGCTCACTGTTCCCTCGAATGCCACCGGCCAGGTGGCCACTGCCGGGCCAGAATACGAGTCCAAGACAGACTTGGGGCAGTCAGGGGCCACAAGCGTCCAAACCTCTCGTGCAAGGTCCTAGCCCTCAGACTGTCCCCCGAGCTGTCCCTCAGTGTGGGTCTGAGCCTCCAAAGCTTCGCGGCTGTGTGGCCTTTACTCTGAAGACTCATGTCCAGGTTATAAGGAAGATGCAGGGCGTTAATATAAAAGTTTGTACATACACATATAAAAAAACAATTTGGTCTTCTGTTAAGGCTGTTACAGTTTAAAGTTATGTAAACCACGCCCAAAGAAACAGTGACCAGAAAAACGTACAAAAGGGGAGCTGGGAGATGCCAGGCTGCCCGCCATGATTCAGTGCTCTGGGCGGGCAACTCTGCGATGTAGGGGCTCAGCAAGGGCAGCCGGGCCTCAGCCGGCCTCTTCCTGCCTGCACTCACTTGGAGTTGGTGCCCACCTCACATCGCTCTTGGAGTTTTTCATTCCGGATCCTTCTCAGACCACTGAATGCTGGCTCTGGAGCTCTGGCACCCAGCTCTGGCACCGGGCCGTCCTTGGATTTGCGGACTCTGACAGCTGTGGGCCCTCAGCCATTGGCCTGGCCCGAGGCAGGGGGCAGGCAGTAGGTTGGGGGGTCCGAGTACCTCCGCTTGGTCCCAGGTGGCCGGTCGTCCTTGTCCAGGGGCTCCTGAGGGCCCTGAGTGGGCAGGTGAGTGCCGGGTGTGATATACACAGAGTGTACCTGGTCTGGGCGGCGAGCAGGTGGCTCTCGGCGCCTCACCGGGGTGGCAGCTTCCTGGGCACCTGGTGCCCGGCCAGGGAGATAGGAGGGCAGGCCGGGCGGGAGCTTGATGTTGGCCGTGGGCATGATGGGGGTCCGCCGGGGGGTCTTCACTCTAACCGTCATGAAGGACGACGGCCTTCGTCGAGGAGGGGCGGCCGCCTCGGGGAGGGGGCTCGGGGTGGGTGCGCTGGGGCAGGGGAGAGCAGGCGCGAGGGGCCCTTTTGAGAGACAGATGGCAGGGTTACTGCAGCTTCAGGGCCGGCAGACGGACCCTCGCCCGGGGGCCTGCTGGGTGTGGACATGGGAAGGAAAAAAGCAGACGCTACCTTAATACTGACCTTCCGAGGCCCCCCGCCCAGCCCGCTCTTCCAACAGGCTCTCGGTGCTAGCTGATGTCTCTGAGTCCAGGTTCTCTTCATCGGAGCCCCGAGGGTCCAGCTCTGGCAGCCGGTACGTGATGTCCTCCCTGGGGATGAGAGGGTCACAGTGTCCAAGGCTGTTCCATGGTGGAAGACTGCCCCCACGGAAAAGTGCCAGGCCAGTAGGGGACAGAGTAGGTCATCCTGGTCCTGGAGGGGACTCCCTGCTCCCAGCACCCAAAACCCAACCCCGAAAGCACACCTGGCCCAAAATGCCCCTGACTCAGTGAAGGTCATGTGAGGAAGGTGTCAGGCTGCTGAGGGAAGCCAGGCATCTGGCCTAGTACTCAGCTAGTGAGGGGCTCCTGCCTCAGGACCTTTGCACACGTTGTTCCCGCTGCCTGGAGTGCCCTACCCTATTCCTAAGACTAGGATGCCCAGGGGGCCTGGATTACACCTGTTCTCCTGGCATAATTTTTAAACAGCATCTCCGTTCATACTTCCATCTTGACCGGACAACAAACTGGTGGATCGCCCTAGCTAAGGCCAACTTTAAGACAAAGTTCAGGCATCACCCGTCTGTTTCCCTTCTCTCCCTATGGGCCACTGTGATTCCCTGTGGTCAAGCCAGGGGTTTAACGAGCTTAGGCTGTGTTTTAGGACAGCAGCACCCCGTGAGGTGGGCACTGGACCACGGGGACTGAGCCTAGCCCATTAGCTTCCTAACAGCCAGATTCCCTATAGTGGTGGGGGGGGGCAGTGGATGGGGGCTGGACAGGGCGGCCGAGTGTGGCAAGGGTTCGGAGAGACACTTGCTTCTCCTCCTTGATGGACTGGATCCGCTCAATTAGGATCTCTTTCTCACGATCCTCTTCACCGCCGGCCACTTCCTCCTCTGGCAGCACCCCCAGCTCCTCCAGGCCACCGCTGCTGCTCATCCGGGTCTTGGGGTTCTTGATCTGCAAAGAGAAGCGGCAGGTCTGGCCAGCCCCTCTGGGTGGGTGGGGTCAGTGCTTGTGGCTGGAGAGAGGGTGGTGCAAGCAGCTCTGGGGGAGGTTAGTTCTGACATGGGTGGCTAGGCTTAGAGAGGCTTCTCCGGGGATCATGCAGGGACCGAGCGGCCGGCACGTGGTTCATTAGTCATCTTCACAGGCAATCAACAGGCAATGGGTTTCCCCCAGCATGCACTTCCAGAAGGTTAGGACACGCTCGGTCTATCCTACGAGGACCCTAGGGGTTGAGAGGAACCCCAGCATGCACCGCACTGGGAGACATGCGAGGAGGACCCACCGTATGTGTACATACCAGGACCCCCTCATAAGGAGACGAAAACCCCAGTTTGAGAGGCCAGGGCTGGGGGAGAGATGAAGAGTGGGTGACCACACAGGGCCATGACCAGGGCACAGGCGCTAGTCATGAGCATAAGGCCACACGTCTGACTGTCGGGACAAGGACAGGATCCTCCCACAGGAGCCCGGGGACGGGCCCCTTATCCCTCTACCCCCCACTGTGAGGCCACTTCTGCTGTGGCAACGTTCCCCTGTGGGCGGGGCCCAGGTCAGCCCGGGACATGGCTGGAGGATGACCAGGACCACCACCAAGTAGGTGACAGGACCCCCACTGCTGAGAGCGGCAGCTGGCCTTGAGGCTGAGCTAGGATGGTGGTCTTTTGGCCGAGGTGAGGAATCAGCCCCTAAACATGCTGCCACGAGGCCCCAGGTCAGGCTGCCGGTGGCCCAGGGTGTGCTGGGAGAGTGTGCTGGACGGATAAGTGAGACCCCGCCCAATGTCCAAACCCCGCCCACCGGTCCCCACTCCCACTTCGGTGGCCCCGCCCCCACCGAAGTCCCACCCTGCGTTGCTCACAGCGTTTTGTCGCAGAAGAGAGAGCCTCCGGAAGGCGATGCTCTCAGCAGCCTCCAGCTGGGTGATCTCCTCCATCTTCACTTTGTACTTCCTCATCTGTTCTTTGATCAGCATCTCCACGCACCTGTGGAGAAGGCGACTCAGCTACCGCCTTGGGGGGTACGGTCAGCATGGGGGCCTGCATCTACGGAGATGCTGGCCCGAGACTGGGGCATGGTGGCTGAGACAGAGACCCAGAGACCAGGCAGGGCCACGGACATGGCTGTGGCTCCCATCGTGGCCCCAGTTCACTCACTGTGTGACCTCGTGTAGCTCACCCCACCTCTCTGAGCCTGAATCCTTGTCTTAATAAGCCTCCTCGTTTGAAGGAGGAAGTACAGTACCATGGAGGTGGGGTGATTTGTCCCAGGGGCTGCAGGCAGCTGGCCCCAAGGGCTCTAAAACTGCACTGTGACCCAAGGCACATGTGCTCAGTGGTCAGGGCCAGCCTCAGTGGTCAGTACCGAGGCAGGGAGGGTGTGGTGGGACCGGATGGACTCAGACTGGATGAAGAGGCAGTCATGACTCAGGTTTCCCATTGTCATGACCACATAAGAAAAAACATGCTGGAAGCAAATCCGTCAACAGCATACCGCTGCCCAGGTAATGTCAGGGCTACACTGGACTCTCCTCCACTCTGCCTACCAGCAGCTGTTCACTGATCTCTTGAGTGTGGCCCGGGGTGTGGGGTGTGCACTGTCAGGCGTAGCCCTCAGGCCTTCCTGTGCTTTGCCTCCTGAAACCGCCTTGGGTGACAGGTTCTTATTTTTACAACTCGAAGTCTAAACACTGTCCTTTTAGTGATGGATGTCTGCTGACCTTCTGAGTTTTTTTTTTTCTCTTAATTATTTTTTATATTTTGGGTGCGCTGCGAGGCATGCGGGATCTTAATTTCCCAATCAGGGATCGAACCCGTGCCCCCTGCAGTGGACGCACGGAGTCCTAACCACTGGACCACCAGGGAAGTCCCTTTCTGAGTTCTTTTGAGGCACTTCCTGTTTTTCGTGCTTTCTAAAAAAAATTTATTTATTTGGCTGCATCGGGTCTCAGTTGCGGCACGTGGGATCTTAGTTGTGGCATGCGTGTGGGATCTAGTTCCCTGACCAGGGATCGAACCTGGGCCCCCTGCATTGGGAGCACGGAGTCCTAACTGCTGGACCACCAGGGAAGTCCCTTGAGGCACTTTCTGAGAACTTTTTTTTTTTTTGAAGCACTTTCTGAGAACTTTCAAAGATCGTTTGTGGGGAAGAAGGAACCTTGAGACAACCGCTTCTGTTTGCTGCAGGCTCTCACTGCTCCCAGAGGCTGGGAATGTGGGGCTTCACCATCTGCCCCTCACCCTGGACAGAAGATGAGGGATTTCTCCCCTTTTTTGGTTTTTCACCCTCAAGAGAACTCAGAAGTGATGCTCTTGCTGCTTGAGGAGATGCTGCCAGGTCTCCACCTGGGTCTGGGCATGTGTGAGCCCTACGATGCCACCAGGAGGCCAGGCTGCTTCCTGTCCCTCGTCTGTCAGAAGAGCCCTGCTCGCCGCTCACAGCAGCCAGCGCACGTGCAGACTTCATCAGAAGTTCGGTTTTAGTACAAAAGTCACGTGTGTTCATTAGAAAAGAAAGAAGGGTGGGGAGACCAAACGAAGTTTACCCAGGACCCCAGTGCTCAGGACACCTCCCGGGGCCGTTGTGATCAGGCTGTGTTCTTCTAGACTTTCCTCTGCAGGCACATTTACACGCTACCGAGGCCAGGCCAGTCCCAGGATTCTGGAGAGGGCTCTCCTCTTTCGTTTGTGGGATCCCTGGCTCGGCTGCCCCGAGTGCATGTTGCGGGGTGGCGGCCAGCCGGTCCTGGTACTCACGTGGTGATTTTGAGGACGTCCTTCATGCTGGTTAGCGGGTCCGAGTTGTCGGGGCAGCGCAGGAGGCAGGGCGCAAAGATGATGGCCAGTGCGCTGGGTGACATTCGGTTCACGTCCTCAAGCAGGGCCACCCTGTGGAGCGAGCGGCAGTTAGGGGGTGGCCACAGGGAGCCCCAAGGCCAGAGTCCAGATCCCGGGAAAGTGCTGCTGCAGCCGGGAGGTGAGAAACGCTCGCTCCTGCAGGGTGGAGAGGCGCCACGAAGAAGCCGGGGGCCCCCTTCTGGACCCCCCAGTATGGGCTCACATCCTGGTGTGGAGCCACCAGAGAACGCCAGCCCGGGGAACGCCGTGGGGTGGCTCTTGCTGGGACCCCACCCCCCAGAGAACGGGGCAAGAGGACGGCAGGCACTTGCTTGACCAGGTGGAAGATGAGCCTCTCCAAGGAGTTGTGGTTGGCTTCTGGTAGGTGCTCCAGGACGGCGTAGATGGCGGCCAGCTGCTCCTGCTTCTCTGGCAGCTCTAGGAGGGTCCTGGGGGTCAGCTCCCTGCGGCCCTCACCCGACAGGCCCCAGGGCACCGGGGAGCCTCCCACTGTCTGGAGCCCGGTTTCTCAGCTGGGGGCACGGGGGTCCGTCCTCCCTGACCGGCCACAGCACGTGCTCGAGGCTCTGAGCCCCGACCTCGACCAACCTGCCGGCTCTCGCCACAGTGGGACTCACCGACGGCGCGGAGGAAGTCGCCGTACTGGGCGAAGGTCATGAGGGGCTCGGGCAGCTCCCGCAGCCACTGCTTGAGCACCCCGGTGATGGCGTGGATGGGAAAGTTCTCCAGTTTGACTGCCGTGGGGTCTGCGGGGAGGGCGTGGCAGCCGGTGAGCTCGGGGAAGGCAGGAGGGCCGAGCCTGGAGCCCCACGCGGTGCCCTCCTGCCCTTGACACCTACCTGTCCGCAGCACCCACCTGTCTGCAGCGCCTGCCGGAGCTCCCTCGTGCGGTTGGCGGCACCCGACTTGCGGTAGAGGCCCTCGGTGTACAAGCCGTGCATCTCCACGTGTTCCAGAAGCTTCTCCAGCACGATGGGCACTGAGACCTTGTCGCTGGTCAGGCTGTCCACGCACACGCCAAAGTGGCCCGGCTCAGTGCCTGGCTCGATCTGCGACGACGGGGATGGGGGTGAGGGTCAGGCCTGGGCTGGTTGTCCTCCCTGTCACCCGCCCCCCTCAGCCCGGCTTCCTCTGTGGCCGCCACCCCCCGTGCTCCTCGTCCTCTCTTGCACGGCTGCCAGAGGTGCCGGGCTGTGGAGGTCCCCGGATGGCTGCTGGCAGGGGGTCCCTGTGTGAAGTACCACAGTCCCCTCCGCCCAGCTGATCCTGGCTTGTGCCAGCCCGTAGGACCCCGCCTCCCTCGTGCAGGGTAGGGGTTTCCTTCTACCTGGAGGGGGGAAGAGCAGGGCCAAGGCCTGGGGTGCACACACAAGCCTGGCCCCAGCTTTGGGGGCCCCTCTGGGGGCTCTGACAGGACCGGGGTGCGCTCTGCTTCGGGACCAGCCCCTCCCACCAGCTCCGTGCTCCCACCTGACACCCAGCCTTGGCCTTGCACCTAGCACACCCTTCTCCTCCACATCTCTCAGAACGGCCTCCCCCAGGTGTTCTGGAGAGTTCCCGGCCCCAGCAGGCTCACCTTCTTCCCACTTGTGTAAGAGCAGTAGGTCTGAATCTTGTGCACACACTTCTTGTGGCAGGTCATCTTGCACACTAGGAGGTCATGGTGGGGGAGGGGGAGAGGGCGGTCACTGACGCGCATCGGGGACCCATGGGTCCCGTGGCCGCCTGTCCCCGTGTCTCAGGACAGTGACAACTGCCTGGGTATTTACGATGGACACGGAGTGGCGGGCTGCTCCTCACACAGGGGCCAAGGGGAGAGGTTACCCTGGCCCGAAAAGAAAGCCAACCCTGACTGGTCCTGGCGGGAAAACTGCAGTGCTAGAGGACTCCTGACCCAGCCTGGGCCCCTGGGGGCTGACTGGCTCCCCACCCGGCCTTGGCCACCTCCTGGCTGCCTGACTGGGGGCCGGCTGGCTCACCCTGGGCTGCACCTGGCTCTCAGGGTCCCTGTGGGGACTGACTGGCCTCGCCTGGCACGTGGGGGAGGGGCCAGCACTTCAGGCAGTGAGAGCAGCATGAACAAAGACCCGGAGATACGGCCCAGGGTGACTTGCCCAGGTAGGCGTGCAGAGGGGAGGCTGTGGAGTTGAGGGGGGGGCCTGGGGGTCAGTTGAGGACCGGCCCCCGCCCCAGCGTGACAGCGGGGCGTTTGAGTGGGTGAGGTGCGGCCTTACTGCCCCTGTGGTGAGGGGCAGTGCTCTGGGAGGATCAACCCTGTAGCTGGGGTGAAGGCCCGGGTGCACCGTGAGGGGTTGGGGACATGGTGGGGGGTCAAGGGGTGTGCAGTGGGAGTCGGGGGGCCTGGGGGGGGCGGTCAGGGGCGCGGTGGGCGATCGGTGGGCGAGGGGCACTCACCGCTGCAGAGCAGGGCCTTGTCCATGAGCCAGATGTAGGAGAGGCACTGCTCGCAGGACTGGGGGATGCTCACTTGGTAGCTGGCGAACACGTGCCCGTTGTGCTGCTGGACCTGCAGCAGTGGGGGAGGGGGGCCGAGTGGGAAGGTGGACCCCCAACGAGGTGGCCACGGGGCCACACAGTGGGGACGCTGCCTGCGGCACCTCAGGACCGGGGGCCCTTAAGGCCGAGTAGGAAAACACACACCCGCCCGCGTGCACATGTGCACACACAGACATGCGCACACCCGTGCACGTGCACGCGAGAACACACATACTCACAGCACGTTCCTGCTTCCGCTTCTTCTTCTGAGCTTTGCTCTGCTGTGAGGGAGCACAAAGGCCAGCTCTGTGTGGGGTCCCCTGGGGACACCCCCACCCCAGCGACGTCCTGGCGCCGGGACCCTCCCTCGCCTGGAGCGGTAGCACCCACCTTGGGAGGCTCGAAGTCGTTCTTGGTGTGCCCGCGGGTGAACTCGTCCAGCAGCGACTGGAAGAGGTTGAGGACCAGGTTGGTGTCCTTCTCGCCGCGCTCGGCCGCCAGGTTGCTCACGACGATCTGGTAGTTCTCCATCAGGTCCTTGTAGCCGACGTGGATCTTCCCGTTCTGTGGCAATGCAGGGTGTGAGCCTCTGTGAGACAGACAGACGGGGGTGCCCGGGGGAGGGCACGGGGTTTGCCGCGGGGGCCCTCCCTGGGGCTGGGGCTCCACGTACAGGGACGGAATACATGGTCTTGAGGTTGCTTCGGAACTTCTCGGTGGCTTCGATGAATAAGCTCTCGATGGGAGTCTTCTGGGAACGCAGGTCATTTATCTGGAGAGGAAGGGAGAGGTGTGCTGACCCCACGTGACCTCAGGCCGGGCATCTGGGCGGCCATAGCTCTGCCCCATCCCAAGTCCTTCCCTGGCTCCCCTGGGCTTGCAGGGAAACATCGCGGCCCTCTTGCCAACCCTGATGTGTCGGGGATCACTCACTGTGGGTGTTGAGCAGCACCCCTGGCCTCCCCCACCAGATGCTGGTAGCTTGTGAGGACCAAAAACATCTACTGATGTTGCCATGTGTCCCCTGGGGGCAGACTCACCCCTGGTTGAGAAACACTGGTTTAACTGGGGCCCTTCCTGCCGCCCCACCCCGGCGCTCAGTGCCCGGCTGTGCTCCAGGATGGGGGCTGCCTCAAATGGCCTGGTCATTTCACCATGCCTCCACCCCTTAACTGTCCCTGTCAGCCCTCTGTCTCCTTCTGAAGCTCTCAAACACCACACTGTTTGCTGTGGGATTGCCTGCGGCTGGGGCCATGAATACCCTGAGTGCAGGCTGTGATTTCTTCACCTCTGTCTCGCACGCTAAGTGCTCAATCATTGCCTGGAACTGAACGCATTTTGTAAAAGTGTGTGCTAAGTAAAATAATTTGTTCGCGGTCAGCTGCAGCTGAGCAGCAGGACAAGGAAAGGTTGCAGGACCTACAGGAGCAGCCTGGCAGGACTCGGGTGTGTCAGGTGCCTTGCCTGGAAGATTATTCTGGAGGCTAATGCTTCCTTTTTCTCATGTGTGTGAGAAAGTGGGCCACCGCCCCCAAGGGGCGCTCTGAGACAGCAAACCACGTGTCTTTCAACAGCGGATCTCAAACTTCCTGGGCAGGAACTGCAGGACAGAATGCCTCTGCTGGGCGCCCAACCCACGTGTGCACATGCACGTGTGCTCTAGATGATTCCGGCAGGGCCGGGGGTCCCAGAATCAGGTGATGCAGGTGTGACTCGCTTCCACACATTCTGTGCGGCCCCCATAATAAGACACACATTTTGTAGCAAAACGTAAGCATCCCCACCGAGCAGGATGAATGTAGGCTACAAGCGACCTCTCGGGAACCCCTGCCAGGTTTTACAGAAAAGCAGCTGATGCCAAACTTAGGAACAAGCGTGTGGTTTCCAGAACTTTCTGTGTGTTGGAACCGTGGACCTGGACTTTCTATTCCCGCCTGATAAAGGCTTGGTGTGACGGTTTGCAAAACTGCCAGGTGGTTTGCAAAACTGCCAGGCTCTCTGGGGAGGCCCGGGGCCCCGGCTGGCCCACCTTGTTGAGCAGGAACTCATCCAGGTACTTGAGCTCGTTGGCGTTGGTGATCTTGCGGAACACTGACTCTCGCCACTTCTCTGACACTGTGATTTTGCCAATCTTGAGGTTCCGGTTCTTCTTCCCTTTGCCTCCTGGCTCCTTGGCGTGCTTCTCGCCAGCGGCGTGGCGGTGCTGGTGGCTGGAGGGGGCTGGGGAGGGGGGCGGGAGGCAGGAGAGGCTGGTAAGGGCAGTGGGTTCCTGGGCAAGACTCAGGTTGGCCTCTGGGGCATGGTCACAAGTGCAGAGAACCAGGGACCTGTGCTGTCACACACTGAGGTCTGCGGCCAGAGAGCACCTCCGGGGATGGGGATCAGTCCCAAAGCCCTGCAGCCAGGGCTTGGCCCACAGCTGACTCAAGGCCCCATCTGGGGACTGTCCTCAGGGGCCCCAGTGGCTCTGCTGTCCGTCCCTGAGGCTGCGGGAGACCAACCTTCTAGATTCTTCTTCATGGCGGCGGCTTCCAGTACGACTTGCCCGGGTACGGTGTTCTCTGTCTCCTCTGTGCCCTCCAGGCTGTATTTCTTATCCTTGTTCTTATGCAGGAAAAGTCTCTTAAACGTGGATCTGTAGGACAAAGTAAGGAATTCCGCTTAAGCCTCAGGAAATGAAGGCAGATGTGAGGCCAAAACAAGGGTCCACTTACTGTCATGAGAAATAGCCCTTGTCTTGGTTATCATTGGAAGGGGATGCCACTAAAAATACGGTTGATCTGTGTGAACTGACAGGGGAGTCGGGCAAAAGAGCGAGATGCTGAGCAGATGTCACAGCGTGACCCCATTTTCACATTAAAAAAAAAAATTACCCCCCCGTCCCCTCCCCCAAGATTCTTTTATAGGCACAAGGTTAGGGGAAAAAAACCTCAAAGAATAAATAGCAAATCATGTACTATGGATACTGGGCATGTGATGGGGTGAATGGTGGCTCCACCCAAAAGGTATGTCCATGTGCTAACACTCAGGGCCTATAAGCATGATCTTATCTGGGAAAATGGTCTTTGCAGATGTGACTAAATGCTATGGACTGAATATGTGTCCCCCCATATCTGTATGTTGAAGCCTAACTCTCAGTGTGATGGTGTCGGGAGGTGGGGCCTTTGGGAGCTGATTAGGTCACGAGGGTGGAGCCATCATGAATGGGATTCATGCCCTCATGAGAGACCCCAGAGAGCTCCCTCACCACTTCCGCCATGTGAGGACCCAGCAAGAAGAAGGTGTCTATGAATCAGATATCAAATCTGCCGGCACCTGGATCTTGGACTGCCAGCCTCCAGGTCAGTCTGCGGTGTTTTGTTACAGTAGCCCGAATGGACTAGGACACTAAACGAAGGATCTCAAGATTCTGAGTCATCCTGGATTACCCAGATGCGCTCTAAAGCCGATGACAAGTGTCTTTATAAGAGACAGAAAAAGAGAAGACACAGGGGAGAGACGAATGTCATGTGAAGACACAGGCTGAGATTGGAGGGGGGGTGATGCAGCCACAAGCCAAGGAATGCCTGGAGCCCCCAGAAGCTGGAAGAGGCAAGGAAGGACCCTCCCCGAGATCCTTTGGAGGGAGACACGGCCCTGCCCACACCTTGATTTCACACTTCCGGCCTCCAGAACCACAAGAGAGTAAACTCCTATTGTTTGAAGACACCCTGTTTGTGGTACTTTGTTGTGGTGGTGGGGTCTCCTGAAAGTAGGGGGCTCTCTCCTCCCACTGCAGCCCGTTCCTCACCGTCCTCAGGCTCCCGTCCTGAGTTTGGGTCAAAGCTCCCCCGTCCCAGGGCCCAACCTCTCTGCTCTGTGAACAGAGCACTGTGGCAGAGGCTTTCTGGGGACAGAGCCTTGGCCCAGTTTTTGCTATCTAAGGACCAAGGAGGGGTTCCCGGATGTGGGGATGGAGAAGCTGGGAGCTGGTTCTCATTCCATAAACAGCCAAATGGACACTGTCTGTCTGTGGCCTCAGAGGAGGTGACCCACACTGGCTCTAGGTTTCAGTGGGAATCACTTCACCCCAATGTGGCCACAACCCGAGCTCCGCATGTGTTTCTCCTCACGGAACTGCTAAGCGAACGTCTCCCCAAAACAGCTTCATATAAGTGCAATCGGCTTATGGGAATTTCCTGGTGGTTCAGTGGTTAGGACTCTGTGCTTTCACTGCCAGGGCCCAGGTTCAATCCTGGTCAGGGAACTAAGATCCTTCAAGCCGTGTGGCCAAAAAAAAAAAAAGTGAGAAAAGTGTGATCAGCTTAGGAGATCAGACTACTCTGGGACTGGAGGACCTGGACACCCTGGGTGTCCTCTGGTGGCCTGAGCCCACACCCCAAAACCCCACACTTACTTAGAATCGACGGAGCCTGGGGACAGCCCAGCATCTGTCCCCAAGGATGTGTCACCCGACTTCTTCTTCTGGATGGCCAGCTTCTTCGTGCTGGGCTCCCCGTCCATGGTTTCTGCAGAAGGCTGTAGGGGAGGGGGGCTGGGTAAGCAAAGGCAGGCGCCCTCTCCGGAGGGAAGGTGTGGGTCCCGGTGCCACCATGCATTCTACCCACCGTTCCCTTCTGGTGGTGCTTGGACCCTCAGGGGTGAGAGCTGCCGCCTAAAGCTTTACCTGAGTCTTGGTCTGGGACGGGGACGAGAGGAGCCTGGAGACGTCGCTCGTGGATAAGGAAATGCGCCTCTCCCTGCGAGATCACAGAAATGTGGCTTTTACTGACAAGGGTGAGTAGGAGACATTTGGGGTTGCCATGACTGAGAGGGAGAGGGTAGTGCTACAGGCATCTGGTGGGCGGAAACCAGGGATGCTGTTCTGCCCCCCACCGTGCCCAGGACGGCCCCCACCACAGAGATCGAGACGGCCCCAGGGGTCCACTGTGCCAAGGCTGAGAAAGCCTGTCCTAGCAAAAGGCCTGCATCTTCCTCCATCTCTTTATTCCTTTGGACAGGCAGCCCTCTGGGACAAGGGGCTGGTGATTCGGAGTCACCGATATTTAGCCAACTGGGGTCCAGGTGTGTCGAGAGCTGCTCTTTCAGCCTCTGGGTGCGTGTAATCAGTCCCACTGTTGATGGGAAACTGAGGTCCAGGCAGGCTGGGGAGGGGGGGACCTCAACCCAAGGGACCACTTTCCACAAGCAGGCTTTCTGTGTGAACTGGGCTCATTTGGACAGGGGCTTCAGGGTCCCCGGAAGGTGCCTCGTCTTCCCCGAGCCTTTCCGCACCCCCTGGGCCCTTCTTCCTTGGGGCTCCCACCCACCTGGTGTCAGCTCTCAGACACAGAGCCTCACGCGTTTCTGGGATGCGTGATGCTGCCCCGGTCCTGCTCCAGGCTTTGTCTATGTAACCCCCGACCCTGCCCGCCCACCCCAGCCCTTGGAGAAACGAGGGTACAGGGCTTACTTTGTGGGCGTGAGGGCGACCGCCTCGGCCCGGTGCCGCTCGCTGAGGTCCAGGGACTGGCTCAGCACGGTGCTGGGGCCAGCGGTCATCAGCTTCTTGCCCCGCCACAGCTCCACGGCGCTGGCCAGCCGCTCGGCGTCTGGGTCCCTGTACCGCTGAATCTGGGTGGAGCCTCCTGGGCTCTCGGGCCTGTCCTGGGCCCTCGGGCCAACCCCCAGCTTGCTCTTGTCCTTGGGAGTCTCCGGGGTGGCACCGGGGGCCGGCACGCCGACCCTGCTGTCCAGGGCCAGGCTGGTGGGTCGTTCCACGTGGCCGGGCCTGGGGCTCCCGCCCTGGGCTTCAGCTGAGACCAGGCTGCCCGGCGTGGGCTGCGGGGGCTCCTCGGGCTGCTTTTCAGGAGGAGCCAGCCCTGTGTCCGTCCTCACGTCCCGAGGGCTTTCATCTTCTCTGTCCTCCCTTCTGTCTTCTGCGAGGCTCTCTTGTGGCTCTGGGACGGCCCTTCCAGAAGGTTCTCTGAGGGCGTGCTCTTCCTTACAGGACTGGATGTGCTTGTTCTGGAGCTTCACGTGCTCCAGCCCCCTCTGCCGGCGTGACTCGCGCTTCTCCCGGCTGCTGGGCACTTTCTCGTGACTTTCGGCTGCGTTTTTCTGGGCTGGGGGCGCCTTCTCCTGTTGGGAGCTCTCCACGGGGGACCCGTCACTGGGCCACGCCTCGGGCTCCAGCTCCAAATGCTCGCCGTCCTTGGATGGTTCTGGGCCCTGCGAGGGCTCCTGCCCAGCTGCCCAGCCCGGCCCGGTCTCTGCTGTTTCCTGTTTGGCGGCTCGCTGGGCTTCCCTCTCCTTCTCTGCAGCCTTCTGCTTCTCTGCCACCATCTGGCTGAAGCTGGTGGGGGGAAAGTGAAGGGGGTGCTTTCAGGAACAAATCCACCCAGGGCGTTGGGGACCCCTTTTCTACCTGCAGGTGCAGGGGTGGGGGGCCAGGTGGCATGTGGCGAGACCCTGGCCCTCAGAGATGCTTCTGGAAAGGCAGAACCTCCTCAGTCAGGGAAGGGGGAGACACGGAATGGCCTCTTGTTGTCATGGCCACCTCTGCCTGGCTGGTTCAGGGGAACCTTTATCAGGTCTGTTGTGGGAGGGATCTGTTCAGAACCCTCTGAATTCCTTTGGGGTCCCTGTCCTGGTGGATTCCCAGGCTTCGTGTGTGAGCGGGGGTGAGGGGAGCCCCCTGATGGCTGGTCCTGGTGACCTGAACCCTCCAGCTCTGAATCCAGGTGCTCTGCCAACCTGCCTGGGGTGGACAGGTGTAGTGGTGGTGCGGGGGTCCCTGGCAGAGACTGAGTACCGCCAGTGGTGACCTGGGGTTTTGCCAGTAGGTGCCACCTACCAGCCCTGGAGCGTCCCTCTGGGGTCCTGTGTGCCCAGATGGCTAGATGCCTGCCAGCCCCTCCTCAGCCTCCCTGTGTCCAGACAGCTCCACTGGCCAGACGGTGTCTCAGGCAGCCCTTCGGTGAGTGGGATGTTCTGGGGGGTGGGGGGCGGGGGGCTTGGTCCCATTCTGCTCACCTCCTGCGCTGCAGGTGCCCCCGGCAGAGGCTCTGCAGGCGGATGATGGTCTGTCTCTGGAGCTGGTAGGCTGCCCGCTGCCGGTAGCCCCTCCACGCGGCCTGGAGGTACACTGCTGCCTGTGTCCTCTCCAGTGCCCGGCGGACGCGGTAGGACCGCCAGCAGGCCTGAGAGTGGAGGGGGCATTCAGGGGCTGGGAGGGCGAGACCTCGGCCGCCCCCGCCCCCGGCCCCATGGGCCCCCTCGGGACCTGGATGGTGACGGCCGCCCGCCTCATCTGTAGGAAGTGCCTGCGCTCCAGCACCATCCGGAACCAGCTCTGCAGGAGCAGGATCTTCCGCACGACCTCCCGGTGCAGTGTCTCCTGCAGGGCCTGCCGCTCCGTCTCCTTCAGGAAAACCTAGCAGGGAGTGGGCACAGGAGGGGTCAACATGGCCTCCAGAACCCCTGTACTCGACAGGTCTGCTCAGCCCACCCTGGGATTACGTGAGACCAAGCTGGTGTGCTGACTGACCTGACCTGACCAAGGGGAGTTTTTTTTTTTTTTTAAATATTGAGATAGAATTCCCAGAACATAAAATTAACCATTTAAAGTGAACAATTCAGTGGCATTTAGTACATTCACAATATTGTGCAGCCATCACCTGGATCTAGCTCTGAAACATTTCCATCACCCCAAAGGGAAACTCCGTGCCCATCAGCAGTCATTTCCTAACCCCCCTCCCCCAGCCCCTGGCAACCACTAATCTGCTTTCTGTCTCTATGGATTTACATGTTCTGGACATTTCATATTAATGAGATCACACAATCTGTGGCCTTTTTGTGTCTGACTTCTTTTGCTCAGCATGATGTTTTCAAGGTTCATCCACGTAAGCGTGTATCAGGGCTGAATAATACTCCACTAAGTGAATGGCCCACGTTTTGTTTATCTATCATCTGTTGATGGATACATGAATTATTTCTACCTTTTGGCAAGTGACTAGTGCCACTATGAACATACATGTACAAGGATTTGTTTGCACATCTATTTTCAGTTCTTTTGGGTTGATACCTAGGAGCGGAATTGCTGGGCCACATGGTAACTCTATATGATTAACTCGTTGGGGCACTGTGAGGAGACTTGTCACATCTGGTAGAGCCCTGTTGGGGAGCTGCCAGACATTACAAAGGTTACTGACTAGCTCCTGAACATCCTGTGCTATGGTGTGATGGTCTGATGCCTGAGCCCCACACCTTAGGTCTGCCCCTCTGCCTTCCAGGAAGAAATAACGTGCTGGGCCCCAAGAAACGGACTTCCTCAGCACAGCCCCTTATTTTTCAGTGAGTGGCTTGGGCCATGGGAGGACCCTGTGTGTAGCAGAAGGTGGGGTACAGTTTGCAGCCACCCTGAGGGGTACAAACACTGACCTTGGTCTTGCCGATTTGGTAGCTCCTCTTGTCTATGTCCATCTTCTCCAGCAGGGCAGAGATAACCTCCCTGCAGGGCTGGGCATTCTTGGGCAAGAGTACCTGGAACTGCTCTGTGAAATCCTGGGTGATTTTGGCCGAGAAAGGAAAATCTGCGTTAGTGTTTCTGCCACCCGACAAGAAGACGGGGCTCCAGCAATTCTTTGGTCAAGCCGAGTTTCTGAAGGCAAAACTTGGTTTGATGTGAACAGTACTGACAAAGCTAAAGTCTTGGACTTTCTGAAACAGTCTAAAGCTTAAGAAAGACTGTCGCAGACAGAGAGCACCGATCTTTCAGTCAGTCAGTGAGTGACCACTGAGGACCTGCTGGGTGCTGGCGTTGTTGGGGGGCAGCCAGGAGATGGAGCTGCTCTTGCGGGGCCCACAGTCTGGCTCATTAGAAGGCTGAACCATAGCTGGAGGCATGTCCCCACACTGCCCTCGCTTTTCTGGCCTCATTGCACGGCATGTGGGATCTTAGTTCCCCAACCAGGGATAGAACCTGTGCCTCCTGCAGTGGAAGCGCAGCATCCTAACCACTGCACCACCAGGGAAGTCCCAAGGTATGCCCTTTTTAAGTAAACAATTACGCCAAATTTTTAAGAGCGAAGGCATTAATGAGACACACCAGCATTTTCTCCCTTTTCGGTAATTTGCCTTTCCTATCTGTGTAGGATCAGAAAGATGATATTCCCATTCTGTGGATGAAAAAGGGAGGCATGCCACAATGAAGCCATGTCCCTGAGGCCATAAAAGCCTGAGGCCAGGGTAAAGCCTGAATGGGGACCATGTGATGCCACCTCTGGTTTCAGGCCCAGTGCTCACTCGAGCACCACACAGCTGCTGCCAGCTCCCAGCGTGAGCCAGGGGTTCTCAACCTGGGCCATGTGGACCCCTGGGGACATTTAGTGATACATGGAGACATCTTGGGTTGTCAGAACTCAGGGGAATAGTGTTCCTGGCATCTTGCGGGTGGAGGCCAGGGATGCTGCTCAACACCCAATGGTGCACAGGGCAGCCCTCACCACAGAGAATGACCCAGCCCCAAGTGTCAACGGTGACGTGGTTGAGAAACTGCTGTAATTTGGTCTTCACCAATTTGAGGTTACTGGTGATCTTCTGTGTTTCTAGAAAGCCCAGGGAGTCATCTCTGAAGTCATCACCTCCTTGGGCCTCAGTTTCCATATTGGGAAAATAGGAAGCAGGGCCCCCTTGCTGCTGGTTGACAGAATGAAAGAGCTGGGTATAAAAGTGTGTATTACAGAAGATGCTCAATAAAGGGCCGAGCTGCACAGGGATCTGCTTGTACAGTTCCCTCTTCCCCACTTGGTTTAACTATGTCCCCGACCATGAGAAAAGAATGATCTGGTACAAATGCCAACAGTGCCAGCCAGCGTGAAGAAACCCTGATGGAAAGTAACCTGCCAGGCTCATGCTCCATAGACGCGCTCTTTCTGGAGGTGGCTAGTACCCCAGGCAGCCATGCATGTGCACGAGAGCATCCTACCTGGAATGTGTACTTGGCGCTGTAGCCTGACCTCCGGATCCGCACGGTCTCCAGCATGCCTGTGTAGCGCAGCTGCTGCAGCACCAGCTCATCATCGAAACACAGCTCTTTCTGAAACGGGATTGAGCAATCAGGGCAGATGCCTGTAGGTGGCTGGGGACACGATCCCTGGGAAGAGGTGTCTATTCCCACGTGACTGCCATCCCTCGGGACTCCAGATACGGATGCAGTCAGGGCACACCCGTGGGCTGGGGCTGATCTGGGAATGTCCCCAGCCTGGCAGGCGCGGGCACCTGCAGGATCTGTTTTTTTTTTTTTTCCTTGCTCCAGACGTTTTTTTGGGAATAAAGACATGGGGCCACTCAGCAGTGATGCCTAAGGCATTCATCTCTTCTAGAAAACTTGGCCATCTGATCTGCTCTCTTCCCTGTTGTCTGGGAGACAGATGCCACTTCTCACTGCCTCACTCAAGAGAATTTGCTGCAAAGAGTTATTTCCTAAAGGCCCCTTTCCAAACCTGTTAAACTCATACCCTGTGCCACGTATCAGGGTGAGTAGTGGGGATTCGGCAGACAGAACACACAGCTGGGCCCCCCGTGGGAGGTGTCACAGGAGAGGGGACCCTAGGCTGAGTCCTGAGGGCTGAGTAGAGGACAGGCAGGGGGGGCGGGCAGGGAGCAGCTGGGTGAAGGCCCGAAGGAGGAAGGGGAAGCCAAGGGGTGGACAGGGATGCAGAGAGACGCTTGCTGATGGAGGGGTGGGGGTGAGGGGGAGGAGGGGCTGAAATAAGGCTGGATCAGTGAGCTTCCAGCCCAGAGCTCAGGGGCCTGGACTCCATGCTGGTGGGGGTTATTTTAAGTGGATGGAGGAGAGGGAATGGCATGAGGGGAGGGATGTCATGATTGGGTGCGGTGGGGGGGGGCTTCTGGTATGTGGTGGGCTCTTGGAGACACGGGATTCTACTCAATACACTAAAAAGCATAGCATAGCACCCCCTACAGCAAAGAATGATCTGCAGCCATGGCCCATGTCCAAAGCAGGTGCTGATGGAGCGTTTCCCGAGTTGCCCAAAGCTAAGGCAAAATCCGAATGGGTGGAGAAGACAGGCCTCATTCTGCTGCTGGTGGAAGGTGGGGAAGGGGGACAGAAATCTCTGAGATGCCACTGGGGGGCCAGGAATGGGAAGGGAGGGGAGACAGAGTGAGTCCAGGTCCTCGCCTGGGGACGGAAAGCCGTGGCACCTGGCAGGGCCAAGCTGGGCTCTGGACGTTAGCAGAGCGTCCCAGGAGCAGGGGAGAGGCAGGGAAACAGGAAGAGTAGAGACAGAGAGCGTGGGTGAACAGAGTTGCCAGGAGGCACTTGCTCAGAGATCGGTTTGTGCCTGGGAGGGAGCCCAGGTCCCAAATGGCCTCCAGCAAAGTCCCTGAGGGGATGGAGTGGCCGGTGGACCCCTGGGGAGAAGGAAGCCTGGCTGCAAGGGCTGAGCCCGCCACTGTTGGCCCCCACTGGTGCTCTGTCTTTCCAGAAAGTTCAGGATGAGCGGCAGGCTCTGGTGCCTGACTTCAACCTCTCCCTTCCAGCACATTCTCTGCACTGATTGCCTTTGGGATATATCTGAAGAGCACCCCCGACCTGTCCCTCTTCGGACAGACTTTCTCTGGAGCCCCGCCCTGTTCCAGAGGACGTCTCTATTCTTGGCTTGTCACCAGGTTGCCCTTGCTGCCTCCTGCTGACCCCCTCTACCCCCGGCTGCAGCACACGTCTACAGTTCCCGAAACCTGTGTGGACACTTGCTTCCTTGAGGACTCTCCTGACCAGCCCTCCCCGCTCCCAGCACCGCCCACCGCCCCCCCCAACAGGAACACCCCTTGCCGAGCCACCAGACCTCGGCTTGGCTTTCACCGCCCCCGAGACGTGGGAGCCCCTCACCTTCTCGGCGTTGGAGCGGATGCAGCGGATGAAGAAGGGCTCTGCCTTCCCCAGCGCCTCCAGGAGCTTATTAAGGGATGTCTGGGGAGAGAGGGGGAAGGTGCTGAGCTGGGACCCCCAAGGACACACTCCTCGGTGGGAGGGGAGCCAGGTCACCTGCCTGTATCGGCAGCGGGGCATCCGTGCTAATGTGGGACATGGGAGGTTGCAGCGTGACATTCTGACCAGAGGCTGTGCTACCCCGGGGAGCCCCCAAGGGAGCTGAGGGGTCCCCATGGCTGAGAGCCACCATCTTCCCAGGGCCCTCCTGCTTCTGTCTCAGGGCGGGGAAGGTGGTGGAACCAGATGGACTCTGGGATTTAAAACACGGGTCAGCCTCAGAAGGGACCATGGATGCAGTGGCTTTAGTCTCTGGCCTGCTGCTTCCAAAAAGGATTTGTGGTAGTTCCTACATGGGGTAATTAAAAAAAAAAAAAAAAAAAAAAGGGCCAGCGGCCATTGGACCCCACTGAAAAAAAGAAAGAAAGTGTCCCTGAGCTTCCTGGCAACCAGGTAAAAAAGGGAAACATGACCTAAGGACACAGTTTGGTGGTCACGTCAACTCACATGCTGATTCATGACTCTTTTAACTTGGTGGTTCTCAACCAAGGGTGATTCTGTTACCCCAGGGGAATTTGGCAAGATCTGGAGACTTCTTGGTTGTCGTGACTGGACAGCGCTGCTGGTATCTGGTGGGTGGAGGCTAGCGATGCTGCTGAGCGTCCCACAACTCATAGGACGGCCCCCACCACGGAGGATGACCCAACCCCAAATGCCAAGCTGTGACGAGGTCAGGAGCCCCCGGGATAACAGTAGGCTGCCTGTGTTGGGTTTGTTTTGACCCAGCCACGTGAGCGTCAGGCTGAGTTCAGCACCGCCTCCTGCCCCCTTGGGCCACCTACCTGGAACTGGGCGCTGATGCTGGGCGGCTTCTTCTTCTTGTGCAGGTGCAGCAGGGACTTGGTGGTGCGGTCGTGCAGGGTCATACTGATGATGAGTTTCAGGGATTTGGAGTCCAGCAGGTTCTAGGATAGAAACACAGGGTCCGGCCTGCCCTCCCAAAGCCCCAGCGGGCACTGGGAGACCTCTCGGACGTCCCCGGAGCCACAACCATGCCCCTCCCAGGTGGCAGCTCTGAGGCTCAGTCTTGGGGTTGTGCTGTCAGAGACAGGGTGGGGGCAGGTGGGCCTGGTGGCGGTGACAGGGGGACTGAACCTGGGCTGTGTCCTGTGGATGGCGCTGCCTCCGGGCAGGCTGGTTACAGCCTCTTGTGGCCCGAGTGCCCAGAGGCCAAGAGCTAGAGTGCTGGCTTCCTTCCTCGCAGCTCAAGGAATGCCAAGCACCCCGTGTTTCCACGTGCGCTCATCCGGCCAGCCCTCCCTCATGGGCCAACCCTTACTGTCGCTGACGAGGGGGACTAGCACTGTCCCACCTGTTGGCCAGACTGAGGGGTTGCCTTATACTCTCTGTCTGCACGCTGTACGTAGAGACTAGACAGAGCGTCCGGGTGCACTTGACCCAAGGCCGGCTGCTGGGGTCTTGGCTGCCAGCGGTGCCCAGCTGCCCCCTTCCTGACAGGACCACCCTGGCTGAAGGGCCTCCTCTCCCTGGACGCCCACGAGGTGCTGCAGCCATCCCACCCTCTGGAGGTGGCTCGCAGCTAAAGACCCCTGATGTGGGGATATGACAGAAGGGTCCCATCGCCTCTCGGCGAGATAAGCTCTGTGGTAAACACTCCTGGGCTCCCCGGGGGATCAGGCTGAGCCTACCTCCTGGCTCAGTCCTGACCCTGCCCAGACTGCTTCCCCCTCCCTCCCCCCGCTTCGGGTTTCTCCTGGGAGCTCCCCCTTAAACACCACTTGTGCAGAGATCCCCATCACAGACCCTGCCTCTAGGAAACCCAAACAAAGACACCTCTGTATCATTTCAACAGGAGACACTGTTTTCTAGAGGGGAAGGGGGAGATGATAGGAAAGGGAAGGAATCAAAGAAGCTTGAGAAGTTAAAAGTCACCTCCCGCCACCCCCCCCCACCCCAGTTTTCCAGAAAAACTTGAACCAGGCGCTTGCAAGGAAGGCAGTGTCAGACGGTGTCGCACGTGTTTACCTTTGGAATGATCTGCTTTTGTTTGATACCTTTACTTTTCCTGTCAAAATATTAAAAATGGTTTTGTGAACAGAAGGAACACGATGTCTGGATCTGGGTTAGTTCAGCAAGCCACACCTTGCGGGTTAGATGGAGTGAGAACAGAGAGGAAGAGAGTCCAGAGGCACAAGTGCAACGAGGCCGCCGCCTCGCCGGGGACCTGGTGGGCTCCCCTGCACGTGTGTGGGGGACTGTTGCTCCTGTGACTGTGCACACCGGCCTCACTAGGCCAGCGGCTGCCCCTGGGGTGGCAGGAGCACCTGGTCTGGGGGCCACTTGGTCTGGGAGCAGAAGGGGCGGCTGGTCATCTACAGGGCAGAGCACAGGGCTGGCTATGGGGGAGCTGGGATCTCACAGGACGATGGTGGGATGCCCCACATGGGGCTTCGGGGGATCCCGCGAGGCTCTGACGCCTACCAGGTGTCCCAGCTCTATTTGCTACACGTTGGCAAACATCAAGCCGGTCCGCAGAGACCCTTCCGCCCCCGCCCCGGCAGCAGGGCAGGGGTCTGTCTCGCAAAGAACTGAGATGGGGCCTGGGTAGGGGAGCCTTTGGACTCGAACTGGCAGAAGGTTAAAAATGAAAGCTGATCTTTTGGCCGAGGGAGGGGGGATGACCCTACACTTGTAGACACTTTATGGAAACTTGCAGAGGAGAGAAAGATTTAAAAAAAAATTGCAGCTTGGCCTGTTTTTAAGACCCACTGAGGAAATGGTTCCCCACAGATTTGCAAGATGCTCGGCTGTGAGGTTCTCTGTGTGTCAGGTTTCATGTTAACCCCGGTGGGGTGGAATAAGGCATAATAAAAATGACTTTGCAAACAGGCTGCGTGGCAGGCACAAGCTTTGCTCTCTGCTGGCCTGAGCCCCGAGCGGTTGCTTGTGCCCATTGGTTGAGGCTGCTGCCCACCTGGTATGTGGGTTCGAAAATCATCACCCCTGCTTTGCAGACACAGGCCAAGTGCTCAGAGCGCTCAGGTCATGCAGTGAGTTAGTGGAAGGTCCAAACCTAGTCTGTGTGGTTTCTGGCCCTTTGTATCACGTCACGCCCCCAAAGCAGGGTCACGGGATGCGCGGAGGCCCGCAAAATTGCACACCCTGCTTCTGACGGCTTCTTTATAAGCTCACGGTGGCAAAGGCGGGGGTGGGGCGAGGGGAAGCAAGCCTTGCTCTGCACATTTGGGGGCAGAAAATCAGATGCTTCGTGGGGGAGCATTCCTGTGAAGCTGTGCTGGGCACTGGGGAGCTGGCAAGGATTTGGGTCACAGTGCAGACACCAGGGAGGGAGTATTACGAGGACCACTTAGCGACGGCTGGTGTGAGAACAGAACCACAAGACAGCGCAGCGTTTAGAGTGGCTGATTCAGGGTTACAGGAAGCCCACGTGGGCCGGGCCCGGGCGGGGAGGCGGTCGTTGCACTTGTGGGGGAGCGGGGGGTGCCCACAGCCTCAGGGGGGACTCACAGGATGAAGGTGCGGGGTTTCTGGAGCCGACTGAGGGACTGGAGAAGCCTACGGGGGTCGTCACCCTGCCAGGGCAATCCTTTGATGGTCTTGATGATTTGGTCATGCAAATCGCTGGGTCGGGGGGAGGGGTGCAGTGATAGAGAGAAGACCAAGTTAGAGCAGCGGGCCCGCCACCTCAGGGTCCCTGGCACGGTCGGGACCGTCCTCAGGCCACTGGAGCCAAAACATGCAGCTGGGGGAAGCCTGAACGCTGCCGCCACTCCCTCCTGCACCAAGAAGAGGGCTTCAGCCGGGAGCAGCAGCCCACCCCAAGGAGGCTCCGCCCTCCCAGGAGGCAGGGGGCTGGGGCCACTTCCGGCTGAACAGAGTTTGCAACATGGCATCTCCGATCGCTGGAAAAGGCCTCACGTTTAAGAGCCTTTTGGAGTCTGTAAAAAGTATCAAGGGGCTACTGAAAACAGAAGACCGGGGAGGTCTCTGTGGGAAGCAGCAGATTGGTTTCTCCTGATGGTTCTGTGGGCTGCCTCCTTGTGGGCTTCAAGAAATGCCTTGGGAAGAACAAATTGGAATTCACACACGGATCAACCTGGGGTGATGCCGCCCCCTGCCCCCCATCCCCCATGCTTGGCTGTCCTGACTGGGGGAGGGGGCGCTACTGGCATCTGGAGGGTGGAGGCCAGGGATGCCTCTCAATTCCTTGCAGTGCACAGGACGGCCCTACCACAGGGTGACCCAGCAGAGTGCCAAGGGTGAGAAACCCTAACTGAAGATCCTTACCCCCCAAAATTCAACCTTATTAGCTTTCTTTTGTTCAGTTGCCGTGGGTTCAGGGCTGAGCATACATTTTAGGTGTGAGAACGAGAATGGCTTAGAGACAAAAACTGAATGCTCGCGAAAAACGTCTAGATGACAAATGTTTTGGATAGAACTTCTAGAAATGAGGTGGCGATGGCTGCAGGATGAGCTGGGACCTTCTCTCTTTTGTAAAAATTCCTCATTCCAGTTATTTTAAATACATGTTGAAGCTCTGAGCAGTTGGCCTGGGAAGACCCCGATCGGCAGCCCCCTGTCTGTGTTCCATGCACCATGCCCAGGGCCGGAATGGCCACACTTACCTCTGCTCCCTCACCCTCCAGGGAGGCACAGAGCAAAGACAACAGAGGGGTCACGTTTCACCTCCACACCCTGAGCGGTCAGTGCAGCGGCCAGAGCTCCTGATGACAACGAGGCCCTTGGCTCCAGCCCACACCCCCCTGACGTGGCCAAAGCTGGCGAGAGCGCCCCTCGGCTCGCCGATCCCCCTCTTGCTCTGGATACTGCGCTGAGCACCTCGGGTGACGGCTCCTCTGGGCGTGCCTCCCTGGTCTTGGGTTCGAAGGCCCTTGCTTCTACTTACTTCTTGCTTTCATAGAAAGCAATGATGTCCTCAAAAGCGTTAATATCGAACTCCTCAGAGCCGTCAAATGAGAAATCTAGCATTGAGCAGCTGAAAGGGAGAATCTGTATAAACTAAATGCGCTCTTGGGGCAGGATTCGCAGCCCGGGGGCCAGGCCCTGGGGCCAGGCCCTGGGGAGACCAAGTGGGTCAGGGGCCACTTTCAAATACTGGGACGTAGTTTATTTTTTTTCCTCTTGCCTCCTTTTGGGTGAAAAAGCTGATTTAAAAATGCACCTTTTTAAAAGCAGGAAAATGACACGCTGCTTTCAGACAAACGACATGGGGTCACTTACCTAGGTGCTAGCTCTACCTCCACACATATGCGTTTGTGACTCTCCTGAGGGAGTTTTTATTATAAAGTGTTCAAAAATAAAATGACTTTTTCATGTTTTGAAATTTAGTGACTCGCTCCTGGGGAAATCTGTTGAGTCTTGAGAAACAGGTTGGGGACTCAGCTGCCCCAGGGCCTTTGCACATGCTGCCCCCACGGCTAGCACACCCTGCCTGCCTTGTCTGGCCCAAGTGGTCCCTTCTCAATGTAGCCTGCCTCTCTCAGGCTGCCAGAAGGGTCCCTCCCCTGGCTTTGTCATGGCCTCAGATGTCTGTCCAGTGTAGGCTTTTTTAATCCTGGAAGCACAAGCCTGCTCACTTTTACACTCAGGAGCAACTGGGGTACGTGGAGGACCCTTGGCCATTGCTAGGTGGCCACAAGACACCCTTATAGGCAACGGTGCATCTGTGTTTCTGACTGAGAGTGAAGGAACTTAGCTGATTGGCTTTCGGGACACCCCAGGCAGGCTAAGGGCGGAAGCGCTCTTAAACCAAGCTTGTTGCTCTGTGAGACCAGCAGCCCTTGGGCCCCACCCGCCAATGGTCATGACCGGCCATGAAAAGCTCCTTTGTAAACTGAGCCGCCCACATCCCCCTAAGGCAGATGATGCACGAGGCCTGCCTCGCAGAAATGCGGCCACCAGATGCCGTTACTTCTGGGTCTTTCTTGTTCAGGCGGCTGCTGTGTTCCTTATTCTGGTCAACCCCGACCTGGGTTCAGAGTGTCGGGTTTCTGGCGCCATTGTAAACAATGCCGCTGACTACTGGCTTCACTTGGGATAAATAAAGGTCTCGCTCACCGGTACAGTTTTTCCGATGGGGTGCTGGCTCCTCTCTGCAGCTCTCCCAGGTGACCTCGGGCACCAGAGCTGCCCAGACCTGCTGGGGACACAGAGCAGATGAAGTTTGGGGGGTGGGGGTCGCTTGTAGCTGAAGGGCTTTGTAACTTTTCCATGGAGGCTGTGATCCTGACTTGAGCCCGTTTAAAAAAAAAAAAAAAAAAAAAAAGGGCCTGACACTCAAATTTGGGCAGAACGGGGAACCGTGAAATGTTCCATTCCCCACAAAACAGCATCATCTATTTCCTACTGCTCATAAAGGCTTTAACCTTTTGGTCCTCCTTTAATAGACACCCTTCCTAAAATGCCGTGGTTGGTATCTCGAGCTGAGTGACCCTGGGGGAGCCACTCAGCTCTTCTGGGCCTCAGGTTATCCTCACAGAAAAGTGGTGACACACCTTCCTGCCTTGCACGGATGAGGTTAAATTATACACCCCGCTACAGACTTTCCGTTTGGGACGATAAAAGACCTTGGGAGCTAATTTACAACAGCCAAGGCATGAAAGCAACCTAAATGTCCATCAACAGATGAACGGATAAAGAAGATGTGGTATATTTACACAATGGAATATTACTCAGCCATAAAAAAGAATGAAACAATGCCACTTGCAGAACATGGATGGACCTAGAAATTATCATACTAAATGAAGTGAGTCAGACAGAGAAAGACAAATTTTATGCTATCACTTATGTCGCATCTGAAAAATAGTACAAATGAACTTATTTACTAAACAGACTCATAGACATAGAAAACAAACCTATGGTTACCAAAGGAAAAGGGTGGCGGGGGGGATATATTAGGAATTTGGGATTAGCAGATACAAACTATTATATATAAAATAAACAACAAAGTCCTACTGTATAGCACTGGGAACTATATTCAATATCTTGCAATAAACTATAATGGAAAAGAAAAAAAAAAAAGAGTTTGGGGAACCAGATAGAAGTGCTGGTTGTACAACCTTGGGAATGTGCGAAATGAAATGAAAATTTACACTTTGCAATGGACTATGAGTGTCCTCTTCTCAACAGTGACCTGGGGACCCTCCTACCTGCAGCCTTTTCAGCCCTCTCGGCCCGCAGGCGCCCGGCCTCCCGGAGCACGGCCATGGCCTGGATGGCAGCCCGGAGCACCGCCCAGCGGAACACGGCCACGGGGTCCATGCCGATGAGCTCCCGAACGTAGGAGCTGTCGCTGCCCCGCAGGAGGGCCACTATGTCCGGCCGCATGTAGTCCATATTCTTCTCCCGGAAGTCCTGGTGGGGGGTGGCAGGAGGGATGATGGAGGCGGGTGGTCCCTTGCCAGTGCTGGCCGAGGCCCTGGGGGCCAGCATGGGAAGGACTAGTGGGCAGTGCATCTCAACAACAGAGACGTGGCTCCTGCCGTGGAGCCCTCGACAGTAGAGCCAGGGGTTTGACACTGGGTCCGAGAGCCCTGGAACTTCGCCCACCAAAAGCAATAAAGAGGAGGGACAGGGCTTCCCTGGTGGCGCAGGGGTTAAGAATCTGCCTGCCAATGCAGGGGACACGGGTTCGAGCCCTGGTCCAGGAAAACTCCACATGCCGCGGAGCAACTAAGCCCGTGCGCCACAACTACTGAGCCTGTGCTCTAGAGCCCACGAGCCGCAACTACTGAAGCCTGTGCGCCTAGAGCCGTGCTCCGCAACAAGAGAAGCCACCGCAATGAGAAGCCCGCACACTGCAACGAACAGTAGCCCTCACTCGCCTCAACTAGAGAGAGCCTGTGTGCAGCGACGAAGACCCAATGGAGCCAAAAATAAATAAATAAATGTATAAAAAAAAAAGTTTAAAAAGAAAAAAAAAAAGAGGAGGGACAGAGCAAGTGCCAGAGGGAAGGGGCCTCCAGGGTACCCACGCGGTCCCCTTCCCGCCTCCCAGGCAGAGCGTGACTTGACTGATGATGGCAGTGGATGGCTGCATACCTTGATCTGATATTTCACTTTCCCTGCGAAGTGCTGAATGATGAACGCCGGCTCCATGACGGGTGTGCCGAGGAAGTACCTGTTGTCCTCATGCTGCTGTTTGAACTTGGCCAGCAGGGTCTGGCTCGTGGCGTGGGGAAAGCTGGGAAGAGGATGTAAGACATTTAACTGCAGGAACTGTGGCCGGTCACCCACTCTGCATTGCAGGTCGCGGGTCCTCCGTGGATGAGGTGGGCGGGTGCTTGGGCTCCTGCAGGCTGAGCACGGGGCCGAGGGCTGGGAACCTGCCACCTGGCTTGAAGAGGCTGTGAGCAAAGTGACGCACTTGGGGCTGCAGAGCAAACTTGGACCAGGCAGAGCAGCCCAGCGCTCACGCGAACGTGCAGTCCAGGCAAGACTGGGACCTGGGCCTGCCGTGGGCAGCTCCTGGAATAATCCCAGGACGGGGTGACTTCTTGTCTCAGGTCCATCTGCCCCTGGGTGCTGTGTCTTGGAGTGGGTCTTGCCCGTGTTCCTCTGTTAGAGGGAGGGGCCGGCAGAACGGGATGAAGCAGGGAGGGGGGCTGGGGGCAGAATAAGGGAGCCGTTGTACCTGGCTATTTTGGCCTCCCAGGAAGGAAATGCCACAGCCAGCTTTGGCATCCCCAGCCTCTGCCCAGCCTCACCGCAAAACACGGGCAGAAAGACGTGCCTCCAAATCCCTGATGCCTGGCTCCGTGGCTTAACAGGGGGCAGAGGAGGAGAGTCTCTGTAGCTACAGGGCACATCATTGCCAGGGCCAGGGTGTGGAGCGTGAGAGATCCATTCACTCAGTTGTGGAAATAAATAACATTTTAACACACTATTTTAGCAAATTCAATTCAAGCCTTCTCCGCCCCTGCCCCCATTCCCCCAACTCCATGATGAACTAAAATAGCAAGACTTTCTTTTTTTTTCTTTAAATAGCAAGATTTTCAACAAAGACAAATCCGACCCTGCTCCGCCCCGCCCTGTCTTGCACGCTTCCCCCAGATTCGGCTCTGGGAGTTTCCTGGGAGTGATGATTTAGCCCTTCCTAGCACCCTGCCTCTTCCCTTGTCTGAACGTTCTCTCCGCAGATCCCAGCCTAGGATGGATGTGTCCTGTCCTGGACGGGACTTGGTCTGAGACAGGAGGTACGGCTGATTCACACCAGCCCTGAGGGGACTTCAGCAGCAAACAAGGGGCCTGATAAAGTGGTTGATAAAAAGACTGTCCACATCTGGACCCCCAGAACCTGTGAATGTGACCTTAGATGTAATCAAGTTAAGATGAGGTCATCAGGGGGAAATTCCCTGGCAGTCCAGTGGTTAGGTCTCGGAGCTTTCACTACCGAAGGCCCGGGGTTCAACCCCTGGTCGGGGAACTAAGATCCCACAAGCTGCGTGGTGGTATGGCCAAAAAAAAAAAGGGAGGCCATTAGGGTTGGCACTAATCTACTAGGACTGGAGTCCTTATAAGAGGGGATGAGACAGAAAGAGAGAAGATGATGTGACTACAGAGGCAGAGATTGATTGGAGTGATGCAGCCACAAGCCAAGAACACCTGGACCCCCAGAAGCTGGAAGATGCAAAGAAGCATCCTCCCCTAGAGCCTTTGAAGGGAGGGTGGCCCTTCCCACACTTTGATTTCAGCCCACCAATACTGATTTTGGACTTCTAGTCTCCAGAACTGTGAGAGAATACATTTCTGTTGGTTTAGTCTGTCTGCGATTTCAGGAGCTCTGGCTGGGTGACCAAGCATGAAGCACCTTAAAAATACCTTCTCCAGCCTTCATGGTGTCCTGTGGACGAGGGGCGGCAGGCTTGGTAGAGAATCTCGCATCTGGGCCCGATTCCACGCCCTGCCCTTTGCAAGGACGCACCAAGCCCATGCCCAGTTTCTAGATTCAGGTCCCCCAATACTTGCCCGAGGACTCCCAGGAGGGTGTGTTTCCAAGTTCACAGCTATCTCGAGTGTTAATATTTCTGTGGTGGATGGTACTGTATTTTGCAAACGTGAGGTCAGGATTTGTGGCCGCATGAGTCTGAGCAACTTGGAAGTTCTTGGGATGGTATGGATTTGGGGTGAGGCTCTGGGGTTGCAGAGCCGGAATGGTGCCCGGGTCTGCGGACGCACTGGGCCGTGGACACTCACTTGCTCTCTTCATCCAGGAGATAGAAGAGGCCGGTGGGCTTCTTGCTGATCAGATGTATGCAGCCAACGTTGTCTGTGTAGTCGATGTTGTGCCACGAGATCCCTTCGCTCTGGTACTCCTCCTGCAGGGTTCGAGGGGTATCCGGTAAGTTCATCATTTCATGGACATGTTAATATTTATGTAGCACACGTCATATAAAAAACATTTTATTTACGCATGCTTGTACATATTTAAATATAAATGTGCAAATAACATAGAATGCACATTAATGTACCAATAGGAATATAACAATAAAACTATAAAATTATTCAATAAATGAACAGTTAGCCACAGGAATGCACATTGTCAAACATCTACAGTAGGTCCCCTACGTACGAACCTTCAAGTTGCGAACTTGCAAAGATGCAAACGTGCATTTGCATGTCCAATCACTTAAGTTAGTTCATGTGTCTGGCGTACATTGTCACATGCGTGCATCCTCTACAAGTGGTTGTGCAGCTTGCCCTCCGTCTCCTATTGCTGACGATCCTTCAGCTCTACCATCTCCCACCTCCTCTCCCTCCTCCAGTCAGTAACCCTTCTTTCCTGTTCACTCGATGCCAGCCTCTGTATGCCAGCTGTGGTACTGTACTACTGTACTTTTCAAGGTACTGTACTGTAAGATTAAAAATGTTTTCTTTATTTTTTGTGTTTGTTTTTTTTAAATTAATTTATTTATTTTTGGCTGCATTGGGTCTTTGTTGCTGTGCACGGGCTTTCTCTAGTTGCAATGAGTGGGGGCTACTCTTCGGTGCGGTGCGCAGGCTTCTCATTGTGGTGGCTTCTCTTGTTGCGGAGCACGGGCTCTAGGTGCGCGGGCTTCAGTAGTTGTGGCACGTGGGCTCAGTAGTTGTGGCTCGTGGGCTCCAGAGCACAGGCTCGGTAGTCGTGGCGCACAGGCTTAGTTGCTCCGTGGCATGTGGGATCTTCCCAGACCAGGGCTTGAACCCGTGTCCCCTGCATTGGCACGTGGATTCTTAACCACTGCGCTGCCAGGGAAGGCCCTGTTTGTTTGTTTTTTATGTATTATTTGTGTGAAAAGTATTATAAACCTATTTACAGTACAGTACTATATAGCCAATGGTGTTAGTTGCATACCTAGGCTAACTTTGTTGGACTTAACGAACAAATTGTACTTACAAACGCGCCCTCGGAATGGAACTCATTCATAATGTAGGGGATTTACCGTATCACAGCAAAGTGCTGAAAATCACACGTAACCCCCGCCAGGGGTCAGCAAGCTTTCTTTGTAAAGGGCCAGATGGTAAATATGTTAGGCTTTACAAGTTAGATGGTGTCCACACGATGACTCAGCTTTGCTGTCGCAGCGTGAAAGCAGCCACAGATGCTATGTCAACAAATGAGCGTGGCCACGTGCCAATAACTTTGGGCGGCCCCTGCTCTGGAACTGCAATGTCTGATAGTCATATAATGTGAGAGACCCATGTCATTTCGAACTTCTAACAGCCATGTTTAAAAATGTGAAAAGAAACAGGTGAAGTTAACTTGAACAATATACTTAATTTAACCCAACATACCCAAGGTGTATGATGTATGTCAACACATAATTGACACAAAAAATTACCAACAAGGCATGTTACATTCCCTTTTTGCCCCCAAGCTATGTCTTTGCAATCCGCTATGTATTTTGCATTTCCTGCACAACTCAATGCGGACCAGCCACATTTCAAGCGAGAAATGTGACTTTCCGCCAAGAGACGTAATAGTAAAATTAGCTAAGCATCTCTATAAACCCATCAGTTTTCTTTCCCCATCAGAATCAATCATGGGAAGGATGATACTTGGGTAAAGACGGCTGGTTATTTCTCAGTGTGAAGACGCGTTAAGACAGGATATCTTTGTTGTTGACTGAAGCAAATCCTTACAAGGCAACTCAGTTTCTCTCCCACCAAAAGGACTTTCATCTCTGAGCAGAGAGAAGGTACAAAATTGAGCTGTGGCTCCAAATATCCCTGCCATTTGCCTCATCCTGGGCTGGGTGGGAATGTTCCCAGACTCTCCCTTTTTTTTGCAGAGAAAAATTCTGGGGCGGGTTTGATGACAGACCAGGTCCCAAGGGAGATCCCGGTTCTGGCTCATTCTTTTCCTCCTTGGGTGGGATGGGCGAATAAGATGATATGTCCTTACCTGCTCCAGTTTGAAAATGTGCTGGTTGAAGTAATACTGGAGCTGCTCGTTGGCGTAGTTGATGCAGAACTGTTCAAAACTGTTCCTCTCAAAGTCTTCAAACCCGAAGATGTCGAGGACCCCAATGGACAAGCACTTGGGGAGACAGAGAGAATGGTTATTACTGGTGGGCCCTCCCTCAGGAGCAGCCTGTCTGCTGGTGAGGGCCTTAGAACCCGTAATATTAAACAAGGAGCCCTGTGGTTTTTTGATTTTTGGTTTTTGTTTTGTTTTGGGCCACACTGCACGGCATGCAAGATATTAGTTCCTCGATCAGGGATTGAACCGGTACCCCCTGCAGGGGAAGCCTGGAGTCCTGTGTTTTCGTTCTGTGCTGGGCCCTGAGAATCGCATCCCGTCGGTTCCCTGGCCCTGCCCTGGGAAGAACTGGCCTGTGCCCGACCAACTGCAGCTGACGTCATGGGTTGCCTGCCGAGGGGGTGTGGTCCTCACCGAGACGGACTCTTCCATGTCCTTCTTGTTGAGGAGGGCGTGGTTGATCCGCAGCACGATCCAATCAAACAGGGCGCTGTATAGTGACTTGGCCATGGAGTCGCGGGCGGTGATGGCCTGTGGGTACAGAGTGGGTGGCACACCTTGGCGGGTCGGGCCCTGAGGTCTGTATGCACAGGCGGGGAGACTGAAGTGGTGACTTGAAACACCCAACTCATCTGACTTCGCACGCTGTCCCGTCAGCCTGGATGCCCTGGCCCACCCCAGCGTGAAGCGTGAAGCCCTGACCTGGCAGCCTGCGGTTGGGCCAAGTCTTTCTCATGGGCTGGCTGGCCTCAGAGCACCCTGGGGACTGCTGGGGTGGGAACGCAGGCTCAGGGAGGGCACCATGGGAGAACGAACCAGGAGGCTGGGCTGGGTTCAAAACCAGGTCCCTTGCGGTTCTGGGAGCACCATGGGCCCCACCACGGGGTGCCTAAAAGCAGCGATGGTCTTTACCACTTTTTAAAAAGGCTTTTTGGGGTCTAATTTACATACAAGGAATTCCTTCTTTGTATGTTCTCAGATCTAAGTTGTGACAAGACTCACTTGGCCTGCTCTCAAGATCTAGAACGAGTCCCTCTGGTTTTGTGGAAATGGAGCCGTGTAGGACGCAGCCCTGTACGTGGTCTTTTTCTGCTCAGCTTGGCGCCTCTGGGGAGCAGCCGTGCTGCAGGCTCAGGTGACCTGCGGCACCTTTCACGTACCACGGCTGGGTGCCTTTGCCCACAGGGGCTCCAGCTGTCTGCAGTACCCACTTCAGATGCCTAAGCAGCTTCCACCACCAGCTAAAAATCCACCCCCCACTGCGGCTAGGTACTTTCCTGCTGCTCCCCAAGCTATAAGTCTAGAGGCGTAAAAACACAAGAAAAACACATCACAGAGAAAACATCGAGGCTGGCGCAAAGGCCAGGGAGAGGTGCCTTATCAGGATTTAGGGACCCACACAATGGTTGTAAAGGTCATGCTCAAGCCCTGCGGTCGCAAGTTTTTCGGGCAAGGGCCTGTGAGTCAATAGGACCAGCTTTGCAGGCCAGTTCTGCTGCTGCAGCAGGAGAGCAGCATGTGAATGAACGGGCGTGGCTGTATGAAAATAAAGCTTTATTGACAGAAGCAGGCAGTGGGCTGAGTTTGGCCTGTGGGCCACAGGTGGCTATCCTCTGCTGGTGAGAACCAGCGTGCCCGCTGAGCAGCTGGACATAGACACCACACACGTGGCCCCGGCTCTGGCCTTATGAGCTGTACAGGCTGCTTTGTGCCACACCTGAGCTCACATGAAAACCAGAGTGTCGCCAGGGTTCTCTGCTGTCACTTTAGGGGCAGGAAAAACACTACCCATGCCACCTGTCCCTGAAGACTCCCCTTCTGCCCTGTGTATTCATATTTTCGGGCCTGGCACCTCACAGAAGCCCAGGGCAGCACTCACCTCGCTGAGACTATAGGGAAGGATGAGTTTGTCGTTGGAGGTCACTGTTTTTCTTTTGGTCAGAACTTCCACTAAGATTTCTCGCTTCACCTGTTTCAGGGTCAAGGGGTGGGGGGAAGGGATAAATTAGAAGCTTGGGATTAACAGATACACACTACTGTTTTTATATAAAATAGATAAACAACAAGGTCCTACTGTATAGCACAGTGAACTATATTCAATATCTTGTAATAATCTATAATGGAAAAGAATCTAAATATATATTCATACGCACACACAAACACATATATATATATATGAATCACTTTGCTATACACCAGAAACTAACACAGCATTGTAAACCAACTATGCTTCAATTAAAATAATTAATTAATTTTTTTAAAAAAAGAGAGAGAGAGAGAGAGAGAGAAGGGGAGGAAAGTTGGAGAGCTCAGGGACTGGATCCTTGTGTCACTGAGGCAAGGCGTGGGGAGGGAGGGAGAAGGACACCCAGCAGCTGGGCCGGGAAGTGGGCCCAAAGCCCACCCTCAGGGCTGCCAATCCACAGTGTGTGCTACGCTTGGTGTGTCTCAAAATTATCACCACCCACAGGCTTGCTCGATGGCCCTGACAGTGTGGTCACACAGGCCTGGGTGTCACTGCGGGCCTCGGGCCCAGGTGCTGCCTGGTGACCTGTGTTAAAGCTGTCGCTGTTGGAGCGGGTTCCTGGCCTGGGTGCAGGGGCTGGGCAAGGGGCCTGGCTCTCCCCGACTGCCGAGTCCCATCCATGAGAAGTCAAGTGTTGGGGTAGCAGAGCAGCCCCGGTCTCCCAGCAGACGTGCTCACTCAGCCTCATGAGCACAACAGGAGCTGGGGTTCCCTGACGCAGGTGCACTTTAAGAGCCACAGATGGAATGCATGCTTCGAAAACAGCCTCGGCACCACAGGTATTTGGGGCTGGGTCATTCTTTGCTGTAGGGGGACTGTCTTGTGCATTCTATGATGTCAAACAGCATCCCTGGCCTCCATCCACCAGAAGACAGGAGTACCCCCCAAACGACACCAGACACTGCCCAGCGCTCCTGGGGTTGAGGACAAGTGGACGAGGGGATGGTCCAATCACAAGATGACCTCGCTGATCAAAAGATGATATTTAAAAAAAATTATAGTTGATTTACAATATTATGTTAGTTTCAGGTGTACAGCAAAGTGATTCAGTTTTATATACATATATAAACGATAATTTTGAAGAGCCTTCCAAGTGAGGGGTTGAGGTGGGAGAGCCCCAGAGGGAGTCCTTCTGAAATGAGGAAGGGTCAAAAAGATACCTGTACGCCAATGTTCACAGCAGCACTATTTACAATAGTCGAGACATGGAAGCAATCCAAGTGTCCGTCAACAGATGAATGGATAAAGAAGATGTGGCACAGATACACAATTGAATATTACTCAGCCATAAAAAAGAATGAAATAATGCCATTTGCAGCAACATGGATGGACTTAGAGACTATCATTCTAAGTGAAGTAAGTCAGACAGAGAAAGATAAATATCATATGATACCGCTTATATGTGGAATCTAAAAGAAAAGGATACAGGCACTTCCCTGGTGGTCCAGTGGTAAAGAATCTGCCTTCCAATGCAGGAGACGCGGGTTCGATCCCTGGTCAGGGAGCTAAGATCCCACATGCCATGGGGCAACTAAGCCTGTGAGCCACAACTACTGAGCCCGCACGCCACAACTAGAGAGAGAAAACCCACATGCCACACTAGAGAGAAGCCCATGTGCCACAAGGGAGAACCTGCATGCAGCAATGAAGATCCCACGTGCCACAACTAAAAACCGATGCAACCAAAAATAAAAAAAAATTTTAAATAATTAAAAAAATGATACAAACTTATTTACAAGAGAGAAACAGAATCACAGACATAGAAAACAAACTTATGGTTACCAAAGGGGAAAGGGTGGGGCAAGGGATAAATCAGGTGTTTGGGATTAAAATATACACACTATGGGGCTTCCCTGGTGGTGCAGTGGTTAAGAATTCGCCTGCCAATGCAGGGGACACAGGTTCGAGGCCTGGTCTGGGAAAAGCCCACATGCTGCAGAGCAACTAAGCCCGTGCACCACAACTACTGAGCCTGCGCTCTAGAGCCCACAAGCCACAACTAAAGCCCACGCGCCTAGAGCCCGTGCTCCGCAACAAGAGAAGCCACCGCAATGAGAAGCCCGTGCACCGCAACGAAGAGTAGCCTCCGCTCGCCGCGACCAGAGAAAAGCCCGTGTGCAGCAACGAAGACCCAACGCAGCCAAAAAAAATAATAATAATAAAAAATAAATTTATATAAAAAAATAAAGTATACACACTACTATATATAAAATAGACAACCAACTGTATAGTATATAGCAAGGGGAACTATACTCGATATCCTTTAATAACCTATAATGGAAAAAAATCTCTCACTTATATATGGAATTTTAAAAAACGAAAAGCAACCCCCAACTCCCCCCCAAGCTCACAGATACAGAGAACAGAATGGTGGCTGCCAGAGATGGAGGATGGGCAAAATGTGTGAAGGTGGTCAAAAGGCACAAACTTCCGGTTATAAAATAAGTCATGGGGATGTAGTGTACAGCATGGCGACTGTGACTAACATTACCGTATTGCATAATTGAAAGTTGCTAAGAGAGTAGACCTTAGAAGTTCTCATCACAAGAGAAAAGAAAACCCTGTAGCCACCTAGGGTGACAAATGTAACTAGACTTACTGCGGTGGTCATTTTGCAACATATACAGATACTGAATCATTATGTTGTATACCTGAAACTAAAATAATGTTGTATGTTTTTTTTAGTTTTTTTTTGCGGTGCGCGGTGAGCACGCGGGCCTCTACTGTTGTGGCCTCTCCCGTTGTGGAGCACAGGCTCCAGACGCGCAGGCTCAGCGGCCATGGCTCACGGGCCCAGCCTCTCCGTGGCATGTGGGATCTTCCCGGACTGGGGCACAAACCCGTGTCCCCTGCATCGGCAGGCGGACTCTCAACCACTGTGCCACCAGGGAAGCCTAATGTCGTATGTTAATTATACCTCAATTAAAAAAAAAAAAAAGAAAAAGAAATGAGGAAGGGACACAGAAGAGATGGTGGGGGGAGGAAGCAGGCAGACAGGCCCCAGTTTACAAAAGTGCAGTCAGTGAAGGAAGTTCTGGGCCTCGGTGGCCGCTGTGGCTGAGGACAGGGGCCAGTACCTTCAGGAGCTGTGACAGTGTGTCCAGCGCCGCAGGGGGCCCAACCTCCAAGCCTTCGTCTCGGCCCGTGGCTTTCTTCTTATAAGTGACGTTGCCCAGGTACAGGATGGCCGAGAGGATGGAAAAGATCCTGGGGGAGAAAAGGAACCTAGGTCGGGGCACCTTCCCCAGTCGTGAGACAGCGATAGTTTCCAGTGAACTGGGCCCAAGTTTCCAGTGAACGAGGCTGAATTCGTAAAACCAGCAATTCCAGTCAGAACACACGAAATTCGAAAGATGTCCAATTCTCCACTGGGGACTCTCTTTGTGGAATAGGACTTGGGAGGCACATATCTCTATTTTTTTTTTTTGGTGGTAGTGGTGTTGGGCGGGAGCTTAAAATTTTTCTTTTTATGGAGGCATAACATGCATACAAAAAAAAAGAAAAAGAAAACACACAATTCCCCAAGTATAGAGTTTTGATGAAGTGTCACAAAATGTACAGATGCCTGTAACTGGCACTCAGACCAAGGAACAGAACATTTCAGGCCCTGGAACCAGCCCCACAGAGGAACCACTGTCCTGACATCTAATACCATCTGTGAACCTGACTTCGGTGAAATCACGTGTACTTGCATCTGGCCTCTTACTGAAAAGTGTGAGATGGGGGAGCCAGGCGTGTTACCGTGTATAGCACATCCCTTCTTAATGCTGCCGACCAGCACTTCTCAGCCTCCGCAGTGCCGGCACCTGGCTTCTACCTACCCGGCCCCCCGCCCACCCCTGCAGTGTGACACTCCAAAATGTCTCCAGGCAAGACCAAGTGTCCCCTGAGGGCAGAATTGGGGCCCCAGTGAGAACCACTGCTGTGTGTGGGGTTGTCCAGGTAGTCAACAAACTGGGGTCTCATTTTTGTACAGCCCCTTAGCTAAGAACGGTTCTTAAGGGAATTCCTGGTGGTCTGCACTTTCACTGCCGAGGGTGCGGGTTCGATCCCCGGTCAGGGAACTAAGATCCCGCTGCGTGGGGTGGTGGGGAGGAACGGTTCTTCAATTTTTAAGGGGTCGTTAAGAAAGAAAACAGAATGCAAAGAAGAACATGCCACAGAGACCACGTGGCCCACGAAGCTGAGAATATTTATTATCTGTCCCTCTCCAGAAAGTTTGCTGGCCCCTGCAGGGATATATCACGAAGTGTTTATTTATTTAACTTCTGGTTGGTGGGCATTTGGGAGGGTTTCCGGGTTTGGGGGCTGTTATAAACAAGGCTGCTGTGTGCCTTCATGTGCGTGTCTCTGGGTGAGCAAATGTATGCATTTGGTTGTGTACACACATCCGTAGTAGGAACTGCCGAATGGTTGTCCACAGCAGTTGGCCCCATTCGTGCCCCCCTAGCACCATGCTCGGCAGAGATGTTCCCTCTGGGTATCCTGGTCGCCCGGGCAGGTGTGGAGAACACCCTGTGTGGTTTTGAAGAATTAAAACAATTTTTAATTGTGGTCAAACACACATCATATAAAATTTGCTTTCTTGACTGTTTTCGAGTGTATGGCTCCGTACTGTGAAGTATACCCACACTGTTGGGCAAAAGCCCTGTGGTTTCTTGTTTTTTGGGTAAATATACCTGAGTAAATTTTATTTTATTAGATTTCTTTCTTCATCTACTGAGATAGTGTAGTTTTCTGCTGATTAACAGAATCTGTTAATGAGTCTGCTAATGTGGGGCTTAAAATTTTTAAATGATGGAGGAATTCCCTGGTGGTCCAGTGGTTAGGACTCCGTGCTTTCACTGCTGAGGGCCCGGATTTGATCCCTGGTCGGGGAGCTAAGATCCCACAAGCCACGTGATGCAGCCAAAAAAAAAAACAACAGATTTTAAAATGATGAATGACCTTTGAAAAGCCCTGTGGTTTTAATTGGCATCTCCCAATGGCTAGTGACGAGCATCCCCTGTCACTGCGCTACTCTCCTTAGTGAGGCTCCTATGAGGGGGTGGGTCACATCTCAGAGTGACTGGTAAGCCCCAGGGAGGCCTGTGTGGGAGATGGCAGGGCAGCTGGGCCCGCCCACTTACTGCTTCTTGGTGGCAGGGAGGAAGCCCACCATCTCCATGGCCTGCTTGAGTCTTTCAAAGTCATGCTTGAGGTCCTCCCCATCTTCAATCTTCAAGTTATGCTGAAAAACAAAGTCGGCAGTGCTCTGGGTACTTCTGGGCTGGTGAGGGTGGCGTGCGAGGATGATTTTGGCTGGAACTGATGGGGTATGGCCCAGGACGTGGGGAATGAATGGGGTCCTTTATGCCACCCCCCTCTGGGCCTCCTTGGAGTCGGTTTGGGGGCTAGAGAGGGCCAAGGCGGACGGCCTCTGACCTCCCAGCAGTGCGTAAAGAGCCCGTGGGGAACAGAGGCTGCATTTGTGGTTGGGTCTCGGGGCTGTTTACCTGGTTGAGGTAGAAATAATCTTCAGGTTGCTTGAGCTGAAATTCCTGACGCTCTTCCTCGCTGACGCCAAGTAACAAATAATAAAACACATGGTAGTTCCTGTAGGTCAAAATTAGGAGAAAAAAGTTGTTTTTGGAGGCCGAGTGACAGCTACTCTTCAAACCACTACTAATACTGCTTTGGAGACCAGGCCAGGGAGGAAACAGCAGCTCGACTATGTACAAATTTGAGACAATAAGTCGATTCTTATAATGTCTTAAGAAAAAAAAAAAAAAAACCCAAAAATCAAACCAGGAGCTTCTCCAGCGAGTAGATTCCTCAGGTGGTGGGCATATGTCTTGCCCACTGGTGGATCAGAGATGCTTCTAATCTAACCACATTCTGGCAGACTTCTGAGCACCTACTCCAGTAAAAGCCCCGGGGAGGCACAAGAAGGTGGCAAAGCTCACGCCCCCAGGAGATCCGCCGTGGCCTCCTGTAGATTTCCCCCATCTCAGGACATCTGCTTCTCTCCTTCATAGGGAAGAAGGCAGATGTGATGGATCACCAAGGAAATATCCCCCTACCTCTCATCCTTCTCTTGAGAGACGAGGCGAGACTTTTCAAGCAGGTACTTCTCGACAACAGCTCTGTCATCAAGAGGAAAAAGAAGGACAAGTGTTACACGTTAATACTGTTTCCTTGAAGAACAAGAGTGATTTGTTACCATGGAAAAGCCAGCTGCAGATTAACATCCCTGGACCCACGGTAAACACAGGGACCTAAAGGTAATCACCTTGAGTGTGGTAAACAAGCAACCTAAATGTTGAAAATCTTACTCTAAAGGTAAATACAATCATCATAAATGTGCCTCGCCCTACGACTACCATCTATAAAAATAAGGAACCTGGGCTGGCTACTTCTGCCCTCCAGACCAGATTTGGGATGACAGCTGTATGGAAGCCCAACCTGGCATCACGCAGGACGCCCCACAGGTGGCAGGAATTGAAACGATTGGACCCACGTGCCCACTAATAACACTGGAAGGTTGAACCCTGCTCCCACCATCTCCCCAGCCATGAAATGTTTCTCTAATTGAAAACCGAAATACAAGATAATGGATTCACTTTTCCATTCTTTTTGAAACAACTTTATTGATGATTGATACACGATAAACTATACCTACTCAAAGCACGCAACGGGATGAGTTTTGACTGGGTCCTTTCACGTAATTTTCAAAAATAGCTTTATTAGGCATAACTGATGCCCAACAGACTTACAGTGTGTGACTGGATGAGTTGTGACACATGCAAATCCCTGTGAGTCCACCACCATGACCAAGAGAGTGAACACATCCATCACCCTGAGAAGTCTCTGTGGGACCTTTGTCATTTCTCCTGCCACCCACCCCCAAGCAGCCACTGACCATCCCCTAAAGATTAGTTTGGATTTTCTAGAATTTAAAAAAAAATAGGGGATTTCCCTGGTGGTCCAGTGGTTAGGACGCCGTGCTCCTAATGCAGGGGGCCCAGGTTCGATACCTGGTCAGGGAACTAAGATCCCACATACCACAACTAAGCCCTCGCACCACAACTACTGAGCCCGTGCACTGCAACTAGAGAAGCCCGCGTGCGCAACAAAGAACCAGCACAGCCAAAATAAATAAATAAATAAATAAATAAATAAATAAATAAATAAATAAAATAGACTCATTTAGTATGTACAGTACAGCTGACCCTTGAATAACACAGGTTTGAACTGTGGGTCCGCTTATACGTGGATTTTTTCAATAGTAAATGCTACAGTCCTACGTGATCTGAGGTTGGTTCAATCCATGGATGTGGAACCAGATACGTAGGAACCATGGATTTGGAGGAACCTCAGATACAGAGGACCAACGCTAAGGAATCTTTGGATTTTCGACGAACCCCTGCATTGTTCAAGGGTTAACCGAATATCGTATCTGCTTACTTTCACTCAACCCAATGATTCTGAGATTCAGCCACATTGCCCTGTGTATCAGAACTTCATTCTTTTTTATGGCTGAATAATAGTCCGCACGTACAGACACACCACATTTTGCTTATCTGTTTATCAGTTGATGGACATCTGAAGGACCTGGGTCCATGAGGCTATGTGGGCTCTGGGGCAGGAATAAGGCATGTCTGCGGCCACATCCTCAATGCTAACAGAGACATCAAACATTCCTTGGAGATCTACTACGAGGTTCTAGGCACTGTTTTGCAGGGATTCAATGACCTGGATTTAAATGTCCCCAGGTATGGGCACTGTGGCTCCCACCGATGGACTGGATGAGGTGCTAAAAATTGGGAGAGGCCACACGTTGCTTGGGACCCCACAGGAGGAAGGTGGCCTGGCAGGGACCTGAGCCTGGCAGTGGCCCTGCCTCTCATGGGATCCACTATCACCACGTGTGTGAGCTGTACAGGTCTGCAGGTCATCCTCATCTGAACCCATCTTATTACACTGAAGAGGAAGCTGGTGCCCGAGGGGTAGCAGGGTCGGGCCCCTGGTCCAGGGCCTGCCGGAGGCTGCCAGCCTCTCTCACAGGATGGCAGTCTTCTGTCTGCAGCCTTGCACAGACACATGCACACATACAACCTGCATGGGTGGGTTTCCAAGGGCTCAGACTGTGCTGTCTCTTCTTTCAAACCCGTATTTTCTTCCATTCCTTCCACTGGCCAGTAACCTGTAGTTCTCAGCAGTTTGTTTTCCTGCGGGAGGAGGCTGTGTCTGCTCCTACACTCACATTTTCATCTCAGTCTGTAGCCGATTCCCTGTACTGTGTCGGCATATGGGGGAGGACAGCGACCTCTCAGGGGCACCGAGCTGTCATTTGACTGGCCATCACCTCTTCCCTTTGCTGATCATTCTGGGAGCCTAGGCCCCTACGGGGGTCTTGAGGGAGCCAGGGATCCCGCTGGCACTGAACCCTTGAGCCCACAGGAAGACGAGGCCTTGCGAATTGGGGAACTGGGGGAAGACTTGGACTGCCCCTGACCCTTGGCCTCAGCGGGAAGTGGCATCGAGAAGTGTCACCTGCCCAAAAGCAGAACCGGGTCTGGGCCTGCTCCTCGTGAGCTGGCGGCAGCTGCTCCCTGGACAGGAAGTGTACCTCCCTCCTCGGAGTGTGGGCAGGCCACAGTCAAGGGCTGAGGCAGGACTTCCTTTCCTGAATCTGAGGCCATAGATAGGACTCTGAAGCTGGCCTATGAGGTCCAGCCACCCAGGGCCACAGGAGCTGAGCCTGACAGGAGCTGAGGTGGGACAGGCTGGCCATTTAGCTGAGGGCCAGCCCTGCTGGTGTGCTGGATCGAATGGTGGCCCCCAGAAGACATGTCTACCTGGAACATGTGACTGTGACTGTGAAAAAAGGTATCTGCAGGTGTAATTCAGTGAAGGATCTGGAGATCAGATCTTCCCCCATGGTCCAGATGGGCCCTAAATCCAAGGACAAGTGTCCCAAAAGACAGAAGAGGAGATCACAGAGAGACTCAGGGGAGAAGACCACGTGAAGACAGAGGCAGAGATTGGGGTGATGCGGCCACAAGCCAAGGATGCCTGGAGCCCCCAGAAGCTGGAAGAGGCCAGGAGGGATCCACCCCTAGAGCCTCTGGAGGGAGCGTGGCCCTGCCCACACCTTGATCTTGGACTTCTGACCTCCAGAACTGTAAGAGAATAAACTATTGTTTTGAGCCAATCGGTTTGTGGTAAATTGTTTCAGCAGCCGCAGGACATGAAATGGAGAATGCAGGAAGGAGAGATCTGGGCGGAGAAGGTGGGGGGCGGTGCCCACTGGCAGCAAAGGCTCTGGCTTCTGGCCTGCAGAGCCAGCCTGGGACCCAGGAGAACATGTGCAGCCTTTTGGTGTCTCTGCTCCCAAGAAGCCACTGGAACTAAAGAAACTGTTTCTGTGTCCTCTACCCAGTAAGATACGCTGGGCTTTTCCTGCTGGTCAGAGGCTCTGCAATGTGGCAGATACAACTGTGCAAAGTATGGACCCATGGGAGAAAAGCAGATTTAAAATAAGGAGTGAGGGGGAACTCCCTGGCGGTCCAGTGGTCAGGACGTGGTGCTTTCACTGCTGGGGCCCGGGTTCAATCCCTGGTCGGGGAACTAAGATCCTGCAAGCCACGCAGCACAGCATAGAGTAGATTAGAGTAGATTAGAATAGAATAAAATAAAGTAAAATGAGTGAGGGTCTTTGTGGAGAAAGGGCTGAAACCTGCGGGGCAGGTGGGGACAGGTAGGTGGCTCCGCCCATGCAGATGCCAAGCTGGGCCCAGCAGTAGTCGGGAAGGGACCACTGGACAGCCCATGGGGGGGCTGAGGCCCACTTCCAAGTGTCCCTGAGGGCTAAGGGGCCAGAGCAGATGCTGCGTTTATTGAGGGTCTCTCTCCTGCACTACTGCCCATCAGGGCCTGGGCAGTGGGAAAAAGGAAAGAAGCCAGAGGCTGAAGGATTTGGGAAAATAACATTTCTGTCCTCGTCTTGAACAGGCACCATCAACTGAAATGGTCGTCAGTTAGGTTTAGATGGACAGAAGAACCTGGATACTCTGAAGTCCTGGAGGACCTCTCCCTTCCTGAAACACCGGCGCCTTCTCACGGCCTCCGGGGGCCTGTTGCTCGGGTCTCCCCACGTCTAACATTTAAGGCTTCTTATCCTGATGCTCAGAACATCACCTTTGCAAATCCCACTGCCACCGCAGACCCTCACATCAGAATGTGGAGGGGGTGCGCTCCTTCGAGCCACCAGGCAGTGGACTGTGCCGAAAAGCCTTTTTTTTTTCCCACTGTGAAATAGTTTTATTGGCTCACAAGACCTTTGCCTGTTAGAAAAATACCCAGAACCCTATGCAGTATTAAATCACAATTACATTTTTTAAACTACTTGAAACTACCCAGAATATAATTTTTTTAAAGAAAAAAAATCCTATAGTATTAAATTCTGAAATGACATTATGACAAAATAGATAATTCCTTGTAACATTAACTCATTGCATAAAGCTGCCAGATATTTTCATTAGTATAACCATTGCAGAGTGCAAATGGACACAATTTCTTTCTTTTTTTGGGGGAACACAATTTCAGCATGACACATTTAGCTGAATTTAACTGTGCCCTCACCTAAGGAACTCACATTTCTGGCACAAAATGTAGACCTGTTTTAACTTCCACCAGGCAGTCAACTTCACAATCCAGTTACCACCTACGGACTCATCCACCTACTCATCCATCTGTCCATCCAAATCCATCAATCTACCCACCAGCCTCTCATGAATCTACCCATCCACCAATGAGTCCATCCATCCATCCATGAATCTATTCATCCGTCCACCCATCCATGAATCTACCCATCCATCCATCCATCCATCCATGAATCTACCCACCCAACCATCCATCAATCTATCCATTTTTCCACCCATCCATCCATCCACCCACCCACCCATGAATCCATCCATCAATCTATATACCCTCCCTCTCACCCACCCATCTCCTTTGAGTACTTCCCTGGACAACTGCCTCACTTTGCTACCCAGCATCCCGTCTCCTTCTAGCTAAAGGGGCATGTTTGGCAAATGCCAGAGTCCACATCAACTCTCCCTGTGGCGTCCTTAGACCCACTGAATTAGAAACATCAAGACCAGGGCACCTGTGGCGTGCCCTTGCCTGTTCTTGGCAAACTCTATCATGCTAGGACCTCTAGCTCATTATACTTACTCCGTGGGTGCCTGGGCCCACGGGGCTGCCCTGGGGAAGGTAGGGTTGGTTACGAAGGTGCCGCCCCTCCCCCACCCACACTCCCACCTCGACCCACCGCTCAGACTTTCACATCAACGACTGAACATCACACTTGCTTCCCTGTACGATTCACAAATGCCTGCCAGCCCACGATTTCAGCACCCAGCTCTCTGCTGGCTCAGTCCTGGCAGCCCGCTGCAGGGAAGCTCAGGACCTCAGACCGAGGGCTGAGTGCACAGCCTGGGCGGCTACAGACTCACCCTCTCACGATGCCGCTCTCCAGGTAGTTGACCTGGATAAATTTCCCAAATCGGCTGGAATTGTTGTTGTGAGCCGTTTTAGCATTCCCGAAAGCCTGGGAGGAAAACAAAAGGAGGTTTTCAGGTTGTGAGGATGAAGTTTCTACAGGCCTCGGCCTGGAGCCTGGCGGCTCCCTGGAAGTCACGCAGAGACTCCAGGAGAGACCTGGAGAACAGAAAGGTAGGTAGCCCCAGCGCATCCCACGGGCTTACTCTTTATCTCTGTGTTTGGGGGTGTGGGAGGGGTTCAAGTTTTAAGTCCTGGACATTAGAAATGCCAATCGTCAGAATTCTTTTTCAGTAATAACTGTTCACGTAGCAAACTCCGGCCTGTGGGCCAAATCCAGTCCACTGCATGTTTTTGTATTGCCTGTTAGCCAAGAGTGCTTTTTACATTTGTAAATGGTTTCAAAAATAACACCCCCAAAACCCAAAAAAACAAAAAAACCCAAGATGAGTAATATTCCCTGCCATGTAAAAATCCTATTCCCACGTCAGCGTCCATAAATGAAGTGTGTTGGCACACAGTCAGGACCGTTCATTTACTGGTTGTCCACAACCGCTTTTCTGCCGCGATGGCAGGGTAGCTGTGACATAGACCATCTGGCCCGCGAAGCCAAAAATATTTATTATCCAGAATATTTACTTCCAGAAGGAGTTTGCTAGGCCCTGGGTTGATACGGGCTCCAGGCTGGACACCTGCAGTGTGAGGGAGCAGACGTGGGGACAGGTCCCAGGCTGGAGGGGTCCTGCAATTCCATGGGATGACAAGCTGGTTCACTGCAAATTTTTTTTTTAAAAATTGGGGTAAAACTAGCATAACATAAAACTAAGTTTTTAAAAGTGAACACTTCAGTGACATTTAGTACATTCACGATGTTGTGCAACTATCACCCCTATCTAGTTCCGGAACATTTCCGTCACCCCAAAAGGAGACCCGTCCCCATGAGCCGTCACTCCCCAACTCCCTCCCCCAGCCCCTGGTAACCACGAATCTGCTTTCTGTCTCTGGATTTGCCCGTTCTGGACATTTCACATAAGTGAGGGCATACACTAGGTGGCCTTTTGCATCCGGCTTCTTTCCCTCAGCCTGATGTTTTCGGGGTTCAACCACACTGTGGTAAGAATCAGGGCTTCATTCCCAGTATATAGAGGAAAGGCTGCATAGTGCTCAGAGCCTGTGGCTTGGTCAAGTCCCCGTGGGGTCTCCCATGTGACCACCATCCAGATTACAACAGGGAACACCCTCTGTCCCCCACGAAGGTTCCTGGGGTACCCCCTTTCCACATGGTACCCAGACAGGGAGAACAGCCAGGGAGAGGGTGTGGTGGAGCCTCGGGGCGCACTCAGGGCAGGAAAGGTATCTGGGGAGTGGGGTTCCCTGTTTTGGGGGAGTGAGAGGCCAGTATAAGAGGTGGTGGTGAGGCCGGGCAGAAGAAGGGAAGAGGCAGAGATGGCATGGCGGGGGGTGACACCCCGAAGTTACACGCGCAAAGGGAAGCTTGGCAGAAACAAAAAAGGTGTCAGGCTCACACTGTTCCCGTTTGAGGAGGCTGAGCCGGGCAGAGGAGGTTGGAGGGAGGAAGGCGGCAGCTGGAAGGAGGTGGGAAGGCCACTGCCAAGGTCTGGATATGTGTGTGGGGGGCGGGGGACAAGGGCAGGGTGCAGAGAGGTGGCCAGGCTCTCAGGGGAGCCAGGAACAGGGAGACACTGAGAGGAGCCGGGATTTTCTTGAAATCCTCATTCTGCAGGGGGGATGGATGCAGGTCCCTCATTGATCAGAGCTTCTGGTGTGCGACCGCCTGAAGGCAGAAGCCCCATAAAAAAGCATCTGCTGGAAGGCCTGGGGTTCTTCCTCGGAAAATGGTACCATTCAGCAGAGCCTGCGATCAGGGCTGAGGCCCCCCGGTTGGGCCCAGGCGCCTGTCACGCTCTTGGCTGCTCAGGTCACAGGATGAGTGATTTCCTGCCCGGCTGCCCCTGGGGCTCCAGACCCCAGAAACGGGCCTCGCTGTAAAACCTGAACCAACTGCCAAGTTGCCAAGCAGGGGAGTGACAGAGGAGGCGGCGGCCCCAGAGAGGCAACCCGGCCCTGACTGCAAAGCGGGTACCTTCAGGGTGGGGTTGGGGGAGCCCTTTGAGGGGGGGTCTCCACCTGGCCTGGTGGAGCAGAACCGAGCTTGAGAAGGTGCTTTCTGGAGTCAGACAGCAGCCACAGAGACCACACCCCCTCCTCTTCTTCACAGCATCCTGATGTGTGTGACCGAGCTACAGGCCAGCTGCTGGGGGCCAGGCCACGGTCTGCCCTGCTCTCCTGACCTCAGCACTGCTGACACTTGGGGTGGGATCCTTCTCTGGGGTGGGGCCGTTGTTCTGTGCACTGTAGGGTCTCCACCCACCAGATGCCGGTAGCATCTGGGACAACGCAGAACATCCCCAGAGAGAGCCGAATTGCCCGAGTTGAGAAGCACTGCCGTGTACAGATGGAGGTAAAAGGGGTTTGCAGGGTCGGGTCGTCTGGGGCTCCCTCCTGTCATGAGGGTCCCCACGCGCACTGCAGGCGTCGATGGGCTCCCTGGCGAAGAAAACTGTCTTTCCAGGTTTAACCTCCTGTTCCCTCTAAGTTCAGCTTTTAAAGGGGTAAAGCCCATGGGGTAAAGCCACAGCTCTGAGAAAAGCAGACAGCAGATCTGTCTCCTTTCCTTCCAGACCCTGCAGGGTGGTGTCTGAGCTGAGGACAGACCTGCTTTGTGGTAAAATGAACTCCCACGAGCGAGCATGCCAAGTCCTGCATGTCCTAACTTGAAACAGATGGCAGAGGGGTGCCCGACACCGAGTGGGCTCCCTCCAGGGGCAAGTCCTAAGTCCCTGCAGTGCCTGTGTTCAGGGCCTCCGCAGAGACAGCCCAGAAATGCACATTTGCATCCGGAAGAGCCATAGTGGTCCCTTCTGAACTCGGGACAAGTCTCTGTGGCGATTTCTAAGGAAACAACCAGGCCTGGCGTCCTGGGGATAAGAGGGAATGTCTTCGGGATGTGAGGGCCCAGCATCTCTCTGGTTCTGCGATTACCAGCGCGGGTCCTAGTGACCTCATGCGTCTGGTATGCGGTCTCAACACACTGCGACTTTTCAAAGCTGATCTAAAAATATCCGGTTGGTGCTATTATACATCCCTTAGAGGAGGAGGAAATGCTGGCCTGGCACCCGAAGCCAGGGGAGCTATTGTGTAGCTGTTCCCGGGGCCGTGCACTGCCTCCAAGCACAAGGGTGGCTGGTGTGCCCGGTGGATCATGTGGGGTTGGGGATGGATAGAAGGGGTGAAGCGGGACCTGGGTGCCAGCAGTGATGCGATATGATCTGGCACTGGCGCAGGCGTGGCCACATGCTCATGCTGTCTTCCCATCACGTCAGACGATCCACGGCTCTGGCAAAACGCTATTCGAGAAAGGCCTCTACTTTCTTTGAAATGCTTTTTTTCCCTTTTATAATATAAAAGACATGTTTCTAACATAAGCTGTACACTTGGAAAAAAAGATAGAACCATGCTAAAAGTTTACCTAACGAAAGGAAAAAACCATAAAGAGATGACCCATTAATTCAACCCCACCCCCAAGCACGGTTTCTAGGTAAAATGAACGAAACAGCCGTACCCCGACTTCCTCAGATCATGTGCCCCCTCCAGGTGCCCCCCCCCCCCCCGCCCTGACAAGGATGCCAAGAGCCAGGGGATGTCTGGCTGTCTTCTAACTGCCTCTGCCTTTGAGGTTCTCCTTTGGGGAGACTAAAAAAGCTTTTTTAAATCAAAGACGTCCAGGGTTGGGGACTTCCCTGGTGGTCCAGTGGTTAAGAATCCGTCTTCCAATGCAGGCGACACCGGTTCAATCCCTGGTCGGGGAACTAAGATCCCACGTGCCGCGGGGCAACTAAGCCTGCGCGCCAGAACTAGAGAGAAGCCCGTGCACCTCAATGAAGCGAAGAGCCTGTCTGTGCACCACAACGAAAGATTCTGCGTGCTGCAACTAAGACCCAACAGATCCCCCCCCCCCAAAAAAAAGACATCCAGGGTTGAGCAGCCTACATAGCCAGAAATTTCCAGATGGTACATTTTCTATCTAAACAGGATGGCTCTTCTCTCTGTTGGAATGCGTAGTAAGTATTTTAGGAAGAACGGCGATATAACATCAAAGAATGACCTGGGGTGTACACCAGCCCCACGCCAGGAGTGCTGTGGGCTTGTGACTCTTTCCTTTGCTCGAATTCCTCTAAGGGACAGACCTGCCTTCCTCATTTCCGATGAGGAAACTGAGGCACAGAGAGGTCAACTGACCTCCCCGAAGTCTGCCCTGACGCCCAACCCACACCATGCCCGTAGCCGCTCAGTCCCTGGTCCAGGCTGGTTCTCAGAGCTGGGAACCAGGTGAGCAGGCCTGAGACTTTTCGGGGCGTCTGTCTGCCCCGGCAGCCCGGCAGGTGGATTCCCGAGCCTTGAGTTCACACCTGGTCTCTTGTGCATCCCATATGAAAACCGGACAAACCTTGAGACGGACTGCATTAGGCAAACAGTGTTTTGCTTTCCGATTTCAAAACTGAAAAGCCCCATTGAATGAGCTCACCAAGGCAAACGTGCTTGCTGTCTCCTGTGTTGACAGTTGACCCCAGAGAAGGGGTTTCCCTGGAGAGAAGTCCCTCAGCCTCACCTTGCACGCCTTCCAGCCAGGCGGAGGTGGCCTGAACTGGGATAACTCCTTTGCCCTCAGATACACCTGCAGCCGTCCTCACTTGCTGCGGTGGTTTCGTCTTGGTTGTGCGGTTGGCCTTCTGTTTTCCTGATCTAGCCGCAGGGACCTCCCTTCCCAAGGGTGTGGTGCTTTTGTATGTGTGGTTTCATTCGTTCACTTGACAACGATGTATTGGTCGGCTGTCGTTGTGTCTGGCACCGTTCTAGCCTCAGAGAGCGCCCTCCCTGGTGGTGCTCCGACAGGGACACCCCCTCCATGTCCACCTTGGCCATGGCTCAGATGTCACCACCTCCCGACACCCTGGAGGCTGCCCACTGCCTCTCATGACCTTGACACTGCCCCTCCCCCTGCGATGCCACATCTGGGCGGAGCCTCTGTTCCCCACCCCGGGACCACAAGCCATGCCATACAGGACTTCCGAATCTCTTGTGTCCAGTCAAGGCCAGAGAGGAGTGACCACTGTTGCCAGGAGATGCTGCGAATGGTAAGAGAGCACTAGCAAATATTAGGCCACTGTGAAGCCTAAAAATGGGGCTGAAAGGGAGACTGTCTCCCGCTCACCGGCCTGCAGGAGCCCTCTTGTTCCAGCCCTGGGTGTGGGTGCAGAAAGGCAACACCCGAGGGTGACTGGGAACCAGCCCTGGCACGGCAGCCCCACCGCTGGAACTCGGGCTATTTTATTTTCCCAAGTGCTCTCCAAGTTCCAGGCGTACCTTTCTATGTGAAACGGCGCTCAGCCCATGCCCAGATCGTGTCCATTTGGGGACACAGGCGACTGCCGGACCCGCAGGAGGAGAGCTGGGAGGCGTCCCACGGCCCGAGGCGCCCTGGAGATCTGCTCTGCTGTGTCTGCTGAGCAAACATCCCCAGGGGCATCCAGTCAGGCTGGGGCTCTCCTGTGTGGAAATGCCAGGAAAATAAACCCCAGGTGTGTGCGGGGTGGAGGGCTACTTCCTGGTGAGAAGCCCAGGAGAACAGCTCTGCATCGGCAGGGGATTCGGACAAATTAGTTCACTGCTCTTGAGTTTCAAGTTCCTCTCCTGTAAAACGAAGGGGTAAACCCCTGTCTTCTCAGGTTGTTTGAGGACGAAACGGGACCATCTGTGTGAACCAAGGGCGGGCCAACTTGTTCCATGAAGGGCCAGCTAATAAATATTTGGGGCTCTGCTGCAACAACTCAACTCTGCTGTGGGAGCGTGAAGCAGCCACAGACGACCCGTACATGAATGGACGTGGCCATGGGGAGGACACCTACATGATGCCCAGGATGGGGGGAATGCGGGGTGGGTGGCGGGCTTAGACATTGACCTCTACCAGGGTCAGCAAATTACGGCCAGCCACCTGTTTCTGTGTGGTCTGTGAGCTAAGAATGGTTGTCACATTTTTAAACGCTTGAAAAAAAAATCAAAAGAATATGTCACAACACATGAACGTGATATGAAATTCAACATGCAGCCACCATGAATAAAGTTCTGTTGGCGCACAGCCATGTCTGTTTACGGACGGTCTGTGTCTGCTTTTGGACTATGGCAGAGTTGAGTCGTGATGGTGAAGACTGGTCCAGCAGAGCTGACAATACTGACCCTTGGGTCCTTTACAGGGCAGGTGTGCCAGCCACCGTTCTAGAGGCTCTCGGTTAAACGTCCCCTTCTCCCAAAGGGGGCCAGGGCAGTGCTGGGGCTGGGAGAAGACTCCAACACTCAGACATGCAAGGTGAGCATGACAGGGTGTGAGCGTTGCCTGGACTGACTGGTCTCCCCCTAAAGCACTGTAGGGACACAGAGAAGCAGGACCAGGAAGCATGGAGGACAAAATGGGCCAGTGGAGTCACAGGCTCAGAGGGGCTGTGTGGAGAGACAGAAAAGCTCCCTGGGGGCTGGGAGCGGAGGGGGTGGGAGGTGGGGAAGGGAGAAGCACGGCTGATGTGATTTCCACAGAGCTGCTGTGCAGAGAACAGATGGAGGGAGGTGGATCCAGGGAGGGTGAGGACAAGTATGACGGTGGGAAGGGGGTGGCGATGATGGTGGTGAGAGGCGGTGGCTGTGGGGAGGAAGATGGGACCCCCGACCCCCTGCCAACCCATGTAGGTGATAGCTGCAGGCTCCGTGGGCCTGTGGATGCCGGGCAGGAAGTGGAGGAATCACCCCCAACCTCATGGCTCCCCAAATCACAGATGAGGAAGTGGAAACTTTCCAGGGCCTGGCTGACATCCAGCCTTAGCCTGGGTTCTGTTCTCTTCCTGTTGCCCACGGGGCTTGGGACACCTGGCAGGCTGGATGGACAGACAGACGGGCGGATGGAGGCACGTAGAGAGAGCCGAGTGCTGACAGGACATAAGACTCACCCCATCTCCGTGCCCCCAGTTTGTAACAGGCTCTGTTACTCTTATCCGGAAGGGCACTGACTGTCAGCCACAGATGGACAGAAACGCTGAAAACAAGGGCTCCTGGGGTCAGAACAAGGCCCTTTGAAATGGACAGATTCCTACCAGGGGCAGAAGTTTCATGGTAAACTGTGCCATGGAGTGAGTGGCAGGGAGGTGGGGTGATCGAATCTTAGAAAAAAAAAAGAAAAAAGAAGTCCAGTATGAAACAAGTTATTGTATCTCATACTTCACTGAATTTTGGTTTAGGTTATAAATGAAACCACGTGTAGATCACAGAAAGAATAAAGAACAAATTAAGCTTTGATGGGGGAGGGTCTTGCTTGGTTCTTACTGTACCAAAAATATTTGAGGGATTCATCAAGATCCCTGAGGGCTTATCCATTTGATACCCAAGTCATTTGGATACCCAAGTCATTCTCTTTGGGGTTTACTTGGTTCTTTTTCTCAGGTTTTAGAGTTGGGAAATTAATTTGCTTACTTTCATTTGCTCATATTTATGGATATAATGTGTTTACGGCTATGAATTATCCTCTCATTACTGCTTTAAACACATCTCATGGATTCTGATAATACACAGTTTTGGTCACTGATTTCCAGAAAATCCACAATTTTGGTTTTTAACTTCCCCTTCATCCAAGACTTAACAGAAGGCTAGTTTTTCTTAAAAAAATTTTTTTTCCATATGGAAGGGCTTTAAAAAATTAATTTCTAGTTTTATTGCATTGTTAAGAGCACTGACTAATAGTTCCCATTTTGGAAATTCTAGATGCTTTCTCTGTGACCTGATATAGGGATGAGTTTTGTGAATATTCCATGAATACTTAAGACTTATTCTCATATTGGAGTGAAGGGTTTGCAACACGGCCACAAGATCTGCCTAAATGTGTGGTTTGGGCATCTTACATCCCTGCTTATTTGCTGTTCACTCAATGAGCCTTATGTTATGTGTTTGTAACTATTTCTCCCAGTATCTTTTATAATTTCTGCTTTGTAAAAGCAGCTGCTGTGTTGTATGATGCATAGATGTTGACAACTATTATACCTTGAGGGTAAATTGAGGATTTTAGCATTATGATGAATCTTCTTCATCATGCGACATTCAGAGGCCTGACCTCTACCTTTTACACATCACAATTGCAGCTGTGTTCTACCCTGTTTCTATCTGCCTGATACATCTGTGCCTGTCCCTTTACTTTTAGCTTCCTGAACTACTTTGGTTTAGTTGTGTCTTGTTCATAAAGCATGGAGTTGAACTTTGCTTTGTGAGTCAAGCTGAAAATTCTCTCCGTTTAGGCAGAATGAACCTGTTTAGATTTAGCAACACGATGGACTCATTCCCTTCTGAAATTCAGGCTTCCATCACTAGCTCTCTTCCCCATCTGCTGCTTGTGAGTGTGGCTGAGTAACTATACGTCAGAGCAATTCTCCAGGTCACTTTTGATGACTTCCTGAAATCACGCACCTTTTGCAACATTTTTCAACCTCACTTTGCAACTGATTTGGTTTGCATTTGTGTGGTGGGATGCATCTGGGAGAGAGGACCCACTAGGCCTGGCGGACTGGAAGGAGCCATACGTAGGCTGAGCCAAGTGGGGAGTGTGAGTGGAGGCCTTGTTCCATAAGTGGCGGCTCATTATGGAAGGTTTCACTTTAGGATGATGTTTGTTTCCCTACACAAATCCCAAACTGCATGCATGGTGCCGCTGCTGAGAACAGCAAGGACTTCTGATACTTTCCATGCAGCAGAACTAAGCATTGGCATACGTGAGGAAAGTTGAGCCTCCAGGGGTGGGCTGGAGGGACAGTCTGTGGTCTCCAGAGCTCCCTCCACCCTCCCTACAGGTGCTGTAGCCTCTCTCCAAACTCTTGGGGAGAGGGATGCCCCTTGGGGCCCCAGGCTCCCCTTGGGCCCACCGTCCATACCTGGGGTGAGCAAACCTGTCATCCCGGGGCTCCCCTGATTACAATAGTGGGGAAGGAGAGTCAGAATTGTCAAGATTCCCCCGGCCCCCACCATGAGTCACCACTACCTTGCTGCTCTGGTAGGTTACGGTGAGAGAGAGAAAAGGTTCAGAATCCAAGTATGAGCTGTGGGGATTTGTTAAAGATACAGACTTGGGGGCTTCCCTGGTGGCGCAGTGGTTGAGAGTCCGCCTGCCGATGCAGGGGATGCGGGTTCGGGCCCCGGTCTGGGAAGATCCCACATGCCGCGGAGCGGCTGGGCCCGTGAGCCATGGCCACTGAGCCTGCGCGTCCGGAGCCTGCGCTCCACAACGGGAGAGGCCGCAGCAGTGAGAGGCCCGCGTACCGCAAAAACAACAACAACAACAACAACGAAAACATAAAAAAGATACAGACTTGGGCCTCAACCCAGACTTGCAGAATTTCTGGAAAGGCTAAGGAGTCAAAATTCCTAAAGCAGAGCCTGAGGCTATTCTGATTCCTGGAAGGGTGAGAACTATTGCCCTAGGGTTTATTATGAGAACGAAGTGTCTCTAGGGAGAAATAAAGCCAGAGGATGTCTACTTACACCCCTCCCTCTCTCTTGAACACCTGGAGTAGGGGTCTTGATAGTCTACAGTGGGACAGAGCAAAGAGCTTCATGCTCAGTGTACTTAGTTTAATTAGACAGCTTTCCTCACGCTTAGCCCCAAGAGACAGGAAACTTTCATATTCCAGGGTTTCACCGAGATCAGCCACTCCCCACCAGTACCCCAACCCCAGATGGGTCCAATTCACATCCTGACTGCCACTCGGTAGCCTTGTTCAGCCAGGCACTGTAAGGTGGAGGGGAGAGGGAGAAGAAATCAGGCCCCCGTGATGATGAAGGAACAGGCGCAGGAAGAAAAATCATTGCCCAGAGCCACCTCTCAGCTGTGATTCCTCATAGTCCCGAGAAGCAAGGGATTATCTAGGAAACTGGGCTCAGTGGCTTGGTCCCAGTCCTGACAAGACGTTGTGCTTTGTTCTGATGTAGGCCCGGCTGGGAAGCCAGTACCGTGGACACCACCCCGGCTGCTGGACACTGTCACCTGTACACACCAGCGGGGCCACCAGCTGGAGCCCGGGCAGTGGCAGGAAATATTTCAGAGGAAGAGACAATAGGATATGGTGATAGCGAGTATGCAGGTGATAGAGGAAAGCACCAAAGACCAGTGGTGATGGCTCAGCCGACCGAAATGGAGAAGTAGGAGAGGGCAGAGGTGCGTGGGGCCAAAGTTCAGTTTGCCAGGACCTTACCTGAGATTTGCATCTCATGGATGTGGTGGGATTTTGTCTAAGTGTGTGTGTGTGTGTGTCTGTGTTGGCCGGGGTGGTGGAGGTGGGGGGGGTGGGGAGGGGGGTCCACAGACTATGCCCCACAGGCCAAAGCTGGCTTGGTACCTTTCTTTTCTTTAATAACTTTTAAATTTTAGCCCAGTTTTAGATTTACAAGAAACTTCTAAGAATATTACAGAGAACTCCCAAGCACCCCACACTCAGTTTCCCCTACTGTTAATATGATGGTGGCGCGTTTGTCACCACGAACGAATGAACCAATATTGACTGACATATTATTATTAAACTAAGTCAGCATTTCATTCGGACGTCCTCATTTCCCCGCCTAATGTCCCTTTTCTGTCCCAGGATCCCACGTCACATTCGGTCCTCACATCTCCTTGACGGCTCCACGCCAGGTTTCTCGGACTCGTTTTTTGAGATCTTGACAGTTTTAAGGAGGACAGGTTGAGTATATTGTAAGATGTCCTTCAATCTGGGTATCTTTGATGCTTCTCTCCCACTGCCTGTTTTTTGCAAATAAAGTTTTACTGGCAAACGACCCCACCCGTTTGTTTACGTATTGCTTTTGCTCTGCGATGCAGAGTGAGTAGCTGTGAGCTAAGTAGTGACAGAGACTGCGTGGCACTAAAATCTGGAAATGCTAATTAATGTGGCCTTTTACAGAAACAGTTTGCAGATCCCTGGTATAAACTACCACGTCAGGGCTTAAGCTTAAACTGCCTGATCCAGGATACACTCCACGGGAGCAGCCACTGCAAACCCGCTCTGGCCAATTTTATTGTCACTCAACCTTGGGGGAGGGTTTTGCCAATTAGCATAATGAATGTTCCACTTCGAATATTCATGGGTGGAACCGGTGATGTTCAAGACAAGTGGCTGGAGGAAACATTCTTCCCACACTTGCTTGAGAAATTCCACCTAAGAGGGCCTGTTCCGTGGGGACGGGGCTCAGGTCTGACTTCAAGCCAGTCCCGCATCCTGCTGCTGGATCAGGGGCTGGGGTGAGGCCCTGGGAGATGGAGCTCAGGTACCCCTGGGGCCACCCTAGAGGCCAGAGCTGATAGGACCGGCTCTAGAATGGCTGGGCTCCTGTCTGCCCACTGCAAGATAGATGGGAAGGAATCCGAGGGGTGGATGTCGTGGGACCTGACAGGGAGCGTTCCAGATATGTACAGCCCGCTCTGCATTTGTTTGAATTGTGCTAAAATTCATATAACATAAAATTCACCATTTTAACGTACGATTCAGTGGCATTTGACATGTTCGCTATGTTGTGCAACTGTCACCTCTATCAGTTTCCAGAACATTTCATCACCCCAAAAGGAAACGCGGTCCCCGAGAGCAGCCACTCCCCATCCCCCCTCCTCCAGCCCCCGGCAACCACTCATCTGCTTTCTGTCTCCTTGGATTTGCCTGTTCCGGACACTTCATGTAGATGGGATCATAACTATGTGGCCTTTTGTGTCTGGCTTCTTTCACTCAGTGTAACGTTTTCGAGGTTCATCCACCTTGCAGCATGTGTCAGTGTTTCATGCTTCTTCATGGCTGAGTGATCTCCATTGTATCCACTCTTTGAAAAGGGACAGTAGGAGCAATGGCCAAGCCTGCCTTGGTGGGTTACTCCATCTTCCTTGGGTCTGGGGAAGCCACGGCTGGTGCTGACCTGAGTCCAGGAGGATCACTGGGTCCAAAGGCCCTTTGATGTCCCCAGTGCTCTGGCGTAAAGGGCTTCCAGTCACCTCTTTTTCAGGTGGATGCGATCCTCCCTCCGACCTTCCGTCACAGGCCTGCCCCAGCCTTCGTTTCTCTTGTGGGGGGGCCTCTCCTTGGTACCTCCCATCTTCTTTATGGGGCAGCTCTGGAACGGGTGCAGAAGGCTGCCCATGCTCAGGAGGGCTGGATCCCCATGAGGTGTCCCCCCAACCTCAGCATTGCCAGGGCCTCATCCCAGGGCGCACTCACTCCCTGCTCTGTTATAGCTGAAATCTGGGGCTGCTAAGCTAGACTAGCTCCTGCAGGAAACAAATGGGCCCTGAACACCAAAGGGCCCCTCAGAGCCTCAGGGCGTGGGGCAGGGAGCCACACTGTGTTGGTTCTGTGCTAGGACTCTGCTGGCCTCATGACCTTCTGGAGCTCTCCTCTGCCTCTCCCAGGAGGCTTCGGGGTCGCCTTTAGATGATGACGCAGGCGGGTGCAGCATGTGTAAAGGCCCTGGGGCAGGAGAGATCAGCAGGCAGAGCAGAGAGGTCAACTTGCTGTAGGTCACACAGCACATGCACTGCTGAGTCGGGCTTCTTGGCAGAGGTGGCTCTTGGCCCAGAGGACCTGGAGGTGGTAAATTCCAAGGGGAGGGACACAGTCACATGCTGAGGGGAAAGAACTGGTCCAGGCACTTTGGCAGAACTGAAGAAGTTCCCTCTGGGGCTTCAGGTCCTTGTAATCTTCTCTCTCCCCCTCCCCACAGTCTCACCAATATTCACACCTCCAATAAGCAGCTCTGTCCCTGCAGTGGCTCCTGGATCCACACAGCTCCCTGCAGACTCTGTCCAGAGCCCCAGGCCTGATTTTCAACTGTACATCCTAAAGGCCCCTAAACTAGAGTGGGTTTCTCGGCCTCAGCACTACTGGCACTTGGGGACGTACCATCCTTTGCAGAGGCGCTGTTCTGTGCACCGTAGGATGTTGAAAGCATCCTTGGCCAACCAAAAAAACATCTCCAGACGTTTCCAAATGTCCCCTGATGGCAGAATCACCCCTGGCTAAGAACCGAGCGTAATTCAAAAAGATACACACACCCCTACGTCCATAGCAGCACTATTCACAATAGCCAAAACCTGGAAACAACCTAAATGTCCATTGACAGATGAATGGATAAAGAAGATGTGGTACATACATACAATGGAATACTACTCAGCCATGAAAAAAGAAAAAACAATGCCATTTGCAGCAACATGGATGCAACTAGAGATTATCATACTAAGTGAAGTAAGTCAGAAAGAGAAAGAGAAATACCATATGATATCACTTATATGTGGAATCTAAAATATAGCACAAATGAACCTGTCTACAAAACAGAAACAGACTCACAGACATAAAGAACAGACTTGTGGTTGCCAAGGGGGAGGGGGGTGGGGGAGGGAGAGGCTGGGAGTTTGGGATCAGCAGATGTAAACTATTATATACAAGATGAATAAACAACAAGGTCCTACTGTAGAGCACAGGGAACTATATTCAATATCCTGTGATAAACCATAATGGAAAAGAATATGAAAAAAAAGAACGTCGGTATGTGTATAACTGAGTCACACTGCTGCACAGCAGAGATTGGCACAGCATTATAAATCAACTACACTTCAATTAAAAAAAATTTTTTTTTTAAATTGGCTGCCCTGGAGATCCCTGGCCCCTCAGGAAGGGCTAAGTGGAAGTGTGCAAATACTCACAGGTTGCTGTGACTTACTCTCTATTAAAGGGGTGAGGATACCATCTAGTGTATCCTGATAGCTCACGTCATGGAAGGTTTTGGGTCCGGGCGCCTGACCACTGCCAGCGGGTGGCCATTTCCCCCTCCACCCAGGAGGAGCCTGTCTACAGCCATGAGCTGGGGTCGCAGGGCTGGTCAGTGGCTGGGCGGTTGGCCGAGAGCCTTGGGCTTGACCCCTCGGCCTTTCCAAAAGACGGATCACTTCTGGGCCTCAGGTAACTGAGGTCTTGCTGGGCCTGGACTTGGGAACTGGCTGCAGCCAGCAGCGGCTGAATGACACAGAAGGAAACTTCCAGAGGGAAACTCCCCAGTGATGCTGGGGACAGGGCCCTGAAGCCACTCCATCCTGGATAATCGCTAGGAAACAAATAGGCTGCCAGGCGCTGTGGTCACTCGATGCCCGGCTGCATCCCTGCCCCAAACAGTGAGGCAGATGTACCTGATAGATGATGGCCGGACATCCCCACCCACCACCCAGCTCTGGTGCAGCAAAGTGCCCAGAATATTCTGAAAGGGCGGTGGCCATGGCAGGGATGTCCTGGGCCCGGAGCTATGCTTTGCCTTGTAATCAACTCTTTTTGCAAATTCCAAGGAAGCCTTTCTGGTTGCTTAAAATACACCCATAATTTCACTTTTCTCTTAGATGCAATGTTCCCAAAAATATAACTTCCACTTTGGTCTAAAATAGGCTTAGATTACTGCAATGCGTCAGGCTCTGCCCTTTTAGGCAGCAGGCCAGAAAGGCAGCCTCGCGGGTCTGCAGGGCACAGGAGGGGCAGAGAATGCCGGTGGGCCACGGCTTCCAGGTAGCCGTCCCCTCCCTAACGCTTCCAGGGTCCCCTTGATCAAAGGCCTAGGCACTCACGGCTGTAGGGCACCCCAATCCTCTCCACACCCCCAAAGACAACCTCTTACCCTTCTGTACCCCCATCCTGCTCTGGTGTGGCCCTACTTCTCAGCTGCGCAGTCTCTGGGCTATCTGTCACTCTGCCCCCGTTCCCTCCTTCCGATCCACGTGGCGCCTTGTAGCAGCTCCCACCATTTTCCACGTCTTGTAACATCCTTGTGGTGAGCTGAGAACACCCATGCCTGCTAATACGTACTAAGCACCAGGGCTGGCAACACAGCCACCCCAACCCCAGGCTACGAGAAGCCTGCCCTAACGTTCATCTCTCTGGCTGAATTATCCCTCTGCCGTGAGCTCCAGCACATCCTCCTGGGCACACATCTGGCACCCCAGACGGTAGCTTCCTCCAGGGGTGCTGTGGCCCTGAGTGTGCACCTCTGGCCTGGCCCCATCAGCCCCAGCGAGTTCACGCTGCCTCTCCTGGCAGCTTGTGGAGGGAGGGTCCAGGGGTTGGGGTGGGGAGGGTGGGTCCGGGAGGCATTGGGGTCTTGCTTGGTGTCCTCGTCCTACTGTGCCCTGGCAGACCGTGTTGCCCTGCAGGCAGGATGCAGGTGGTCTTAGGGCCCAGGGTGCGGCTGGAAACCCTTCGAGGGCCCCTCCTGGATATGCGAGATTGGGAGGGGCCCACACACAGGTCCCACTACCCCCAGCCAGAGCTCACACACGCTTGGCTGCAAAAGCGCTCCCAGCTGCCTGTGGAACAAAGAGCGCTCGAGCAGGAGAGGGAGAGCTGAAAGGTGAACTTATGAGATGAACTTCTGGGACATCTACATCCAAGTCCCTCTTTTCTGACCCCTCAAGACCGCTTTCAGACTCCCCTGTAGATAGATGTATATTTATGAATATATGAACACACATGTGGCACAGACCAACACAGAAAATTTGAGCTGGTGACAGGAGCCATCTGGAACGCGGGTGGGAACCTGGTTTCCTTATGTTTGGGAAGGGAGAGCAGAGCAGAAGACAGAAGTGGGCACAGAGAAAGTAACTGGAATGTTCTAGCATGTTCCACGTGCACAAAGTACAAGGGGTCGGCAAACCTTTCCTGTAATGGGCCAGGGGTTCAATATTTTTGGCTCTGGGGGGCCATACAGTGTCTCTGTCACAACTGCCCCACTCTGCCTTGAGAGCCACCACAGACAATATGTAAATGAGCAGGTGTGGCTGAGTATTAATAAAACTTTATGCGTAGAACCAAGCAGATGTAACCTGTGGGCTGTAGTGGGCCAATCCCTGGTACACGCAAAAAGAAATTATACTTCAAATAGGGGAAAAGATACTAAAAAAACGAACCGTTATCTGAACAAAGCAAAGCAAGGCACCAAGGTGCAACCAAAAGCTTTAACAAAATAATGTCACAATTTTACGCAAGTGGGTGGATAACCACGCATGTTCCCCGGCAGCAAAAACCACCATGGCAGCCCTGGTTTGTTTCCTGTTGGGGAGACACTTAAAGAAGAGCTGAACCACAGTCAGCACCTGGCGTGAGGTTCAGGAAGTCACCCCTCAGGAGGACGGGGTGGAGGGGATGACAAAATTCCCGTGCATAGGGACCAGCACGAACTGCACCCAAAATCCACTACAGCTCTTTCATGACGTTCGCCTGTGAGAAAACCCGCAGGGAGTGCGTGACTTCTCAGCTCTGGGTGTTACCACGTGAGTGACTGCTTTTTTTTTTTTTTTTGTATTGATGAGCAGCTTTTCGAATAACACTTGAAGACTTCGCCCCAAGTGTGCTTGGAAGACCAGACTTGGATGGAAAACCTGACCCTTGCATCCAAGCATACTTTGTTGGTGGTGAGAAAGACGTGAGGTTTCTGGTGGTGGGTGGGCAGTGGCCGTTCTCCTGGCCGTGGCTGGCCACGGGGCAGGAAAAAGCGCCAGCTACCCGCTCCCGGAAATGAAGCAAATCGCCAGCCAGAAACTGCGTCCCCACCCGCCACCCACCCCTTGTCAAGCTGGTGAGACAGAACTGAGCACAGATGGGTTGACGTGGAAGTACGACAGCACGATGTTAACCCCCCAATTTGAACCTATTTGGGTACAGGACATCTGTAACACTGAAATCATTCTTGGCCTGCAGTCGGCCTAAAAATTCTTCTCGACTGGGGTGATTCTGCCCCTCAGGGGACACTTGGCGATGCCTCGGGACATTTATAATTGTTCTGACTGAGAGAGGGGGTGCTCCTGGCATCTGGTGGGTGGAGGCCAGGGATGTTGCCTAACACCCCACAGTGCACGGGATGGTCTCCACCCCAGAGAAGGATCTGGCCCCAGGTGTCAGCAGCGTGGAAGCACAGCCTCGGCCCCTCTGTGTTTCTGTCTGCAAGGCCTGAAGCTGACCCCACACGAGGCCTCATTCACCCTGTCATCCTCTGTGGGATCGGCCCTCCTGCTGTCCCCCTCCTACCCTGGATTCCAGCCTCAGCTCTGGCCCGCCCTCGGGCTGCTCTGCCAAACCAGGGCCCCCCAACGACTTCCCCAAACATCCTGGGGAAGCCACTTGGGGCACAGAAGCAGCCGGAAATTCGATTCCTCCCTCCCTGCAGCTGCCCTGGTGGGACAACCCTCCAAGGCTCTCAGTGATCAGCCTTCAGGCCCCACGGCATCCTCTCCTCCATCCTCGCCGGTCTCCCTCTAACGCTCATTCTCCCGGGAACCCACCCTGGCCTGGCTCTCACTCCCCTCCTACCCCTGCATAGATTGTTGACTCTGATGTTCACAGTGCCGACCTTCCAGCCACCCGGCCTCGAGAACAGCCCAGGTCCAGCCGAGCCTTGACCACTGGCTGGGGGTTGGGGGATGTCTGGCTGGCACGTCTCTCCCTGGAGCACCCCAGGCTGCTGCCTCAGACTCTCCCGAGTCTAATCCCGCTGCCTCCCCACCCAGCTGCCTGCTGACGCCCGACTTCCCCATCAACAGACCAGAGAGACACCCCAAAACGCAAAGCAGACACAATCTGGGCCTCTGGGGCCCTAGGACCCTGGAGACGGACAGACAAGCCCCAGATAAAGGCTCCCAGCCCAGATACCCCTCTTGCTGTAAATGCCCCGGCCCCCTTTGCGGGTTCGGCGTGGGGGTAGGGGTGCGACATCAGTAACTTGCCTCCTTCTGACCCGATCCAGAGCCTCCTCCCTGCCGGGGCCCATGCCCCCAGAATGGTCCCCGGAGGCCTGTCCGTGGCCCCATGCCCTTTTCTCAACATTCACTCCTCCCGGCAAACTTACCTCCTCCCGTAGCTAATGAGCAAGCCTGGGAGGTGCCCCAGCTCGCCGCTTGCTCCTGCGTGACTGGACAGCCTCTAAGGCCTGACAAGGCTGGGGTCAAGGGGGTCTCTGTGCTGCCGGCGCACCCCTAGGATGAAGCACCCCAGACCGCAGTCCTCGCAAGCGTCCGGGGAGCAGATCCCGACAGCGCTGTGCAGCCAGCTCTGAGCCCGCCTCCTTCTCCCCCCGGACTCTGTCTGCTCTGATCTGATACCTCGGCTCGGGGAACCCGCTCTGCTTTCCGAGGCTTCGGGTGGCTTGCGCCACACATTCACTTCTCACCGCTCCCGAATGCCAGCCCCCTCCTGGCCACCAGCCTCTTCGCAGGTGTGACAGCCCCATGTAGATGGATGACACAGATGGACGGACCTAGGTGTGTCTGCCCGCCCCCGGCCAGCCCTCGGCACGCCCGGGGGGCCCCCCCGCACACCTGGAGCAGGCTGCTGGCCAGGGCTCCGCTCTCCTCCCCGGCTCAGCTCAAGAGTCTCCAGTGGGATCACCTCCACTTCCGCCCCACACCCTCCACCCTCCCGTTGTTGACGGAGGGGGACACTGATGGGGGGGACGCTGGCCTGGCTGGGGCAGGGAGGGGGTCAGGACTGAGGAGAAAACTCAACTGCAGAGTCAGCGATACAAAGGATTGAAATCCTGAGAAAACTGGTGAGAGGTAAAAAAAAAGGTGGTCTTATCCATACAGTGGACTATTAGCCAGAAGAAGGAATGAAGCATTGACACACGCTACAGTGTGCATACACCTGGAGAAAAACCAAGCTGAGTGCCAGGAGCCAGACACAAAAGGCCACATCTTGTGTGATCCCATGAAATGTCCAGAACAGGCAAACCCACACAGGCAGAAAGAAGACCAGTGGTTGTCAGGGGCAGGGGGAGGGGCGACGGGGAACGACTGCTAATGGGGTCTCCTTTTGAGGGTGATGAAAACGTTCTGGAACTAGATAGAGGTGAAGGTTGCACAACACTGTGGATCTGCTAAAAAATACTGAATTGTTCATTCGAAATGGGTGAATTATACCTCAACAAAGCTCCTAAACAGAAAACCTAACTGCAGAGGCACACCCCTGGTTCTGGAACCTTGTGTCACACCGGTTGAGTGGCTTTGCCCGTGTGTCCCCAGTGACGGGCAGAGACTGGCCCATCCTCATCCTGTGGGAGGGAAAGACATGTTCTGGGCAGATGTCCCTGCGGGTAAAGGTCAAGGTGAATGATGGCATGTTGGTTCAGGGTGACCTGCTCAGGTAGGCCGGCCAGTGCTGACAGAGGGTAGTGGGAACAGACCCAGTGGCCTGAGGGGTGGGCGGAGACTGGGCGAGCCTGGGGTCATGTGACACTGGGTCTGTGGGGCCCTCAGTGGGGACTGGTGCTCAGGACCAAGGCCGGCACACATCCCAGTCCCAGGACAGGCTCCTTCAGGGCCCCCGAGGTGGGTCAGGGGCAGCAGAGAGCTCCAGGACACCCTCGGTCCCACGCCTTGCTGTCCTGGTCGCCAGCCTCCTGTGGGTATGCCAGGCAGCTTGGGGGGGCCACTATCTCCCAGCCTTCTCTCTCTGCGTGGGCCAGGCCACAGCAGCTACATGGAGGTCCCGAAACCTCGGCCTCTGGCCACTTGGGAAAATGGCCCGGCCAGCAAGGATCCTCGTTTCATTTCTGCTTTCGAAATTAAAACCCTGTGCGCGTTGGCAAATGTCAGTGGCGTGTGTTACAGTTCAGGAAGGACAGAGAGAACACTGGCCTAAGCATCCTCCACCCTCAGCCCTGATGCCGAGGCAGAGGGGCACGTCCTGGGCGGGCCTTGTGGCCAGCCCGGTGGCTGATGCCGGGGCAGCTGCATCACAATGTCGCCAGGTTCTCAGAGGGCGCCCGGCATGGGTAACGGACCCCAGACTGCGCTGCCCTGGTGAGCCTGCCTTCTGCACCTTCAGTATTTCTGACCTAAGGCAACACTCCTGCACAAATGTCGCGTTTCTGGGGGCGGTTCAGGGGGCAGGCTGCAGGGTGGCCGAGTGACACCGTGTGAAACAGTGACAGTAACAGTTAACTGCAGTGGGCGGGCAGATCAGCTGATTGGAACCGGCTTTCCACAGTGCCGCCTTCCTGTTTTCTGGTCAGAATTGCACAGCAAGTTTGCAACCCCTGCCTGGGGGGGCGCCCGGCGACACCCAAACCTCAAAACAACTCAACTTCTCCTTTCAGGGAGCTGAGAAAAAGTCCCGATAGGCTTCCTGCGGCCCCAGCCGAGCTGAGAGAGGAAATCTTTTACGAAGGTGCAGAGGGGTACCGTGAACTTAGGCTCAGGCTGGGTTCTAACGGTGGTCTGGCTGTGGCTGCCTGCAGTGTCGCCTGGGGTACCCACACTGTACTGGGTCGACTTGTGTCCCTCAAAAAGATATGTCCAAGTCCTGATCTCTGGAACCTGTGAGTGGGACCTTCTTTGGAAATAGGGTCTTTGCAGATGGAATTAAAGTAAGGCTCTTGAGGTGAGATCATCTTGGATTTGGGGTAGGCCCTAAATCCAATGACGGTGTTCTTGTAAGAGAAAGGAGATTCGAGATACAGAGGCAGACGGGGAGAAGGCCATATGGACACAGAGACAGAGCCTGGAGTGATGAGGCCACAAGCCAAGGAATGCCAAAGGGTTGCTGGCAGCCACCAGAAACCAGGAGAGGGACACGGGATGGATTCTCCGTCGGAGCCTCCAGAAGGAGCCAGCCCTGCCTACACCTTGATTTCAGACTTCCGGCCCCCAGAACTGTGAGGGAATAAACTCCTGCTGTTTTAAGCCCTCCACCTCCACCCTCTCCCATTGACAGTACTCTGTGATGGCAGCCCCAGGACATTTGCACACCAGTACACCTCTCTGGGGCTCTGTTTTCTCGTCTTTAAAATGAGCAGAGCTGTCGTGAGTCCTCAGAGAGATGATGGATGAAGACTGTGGCACCCAAAGCCTGACACACAGTGGCCCAAAGGCACGGCAGCTAATTATTCCTGTTGTTAGAAAGTAACTCTCAAGTGAGCTCAGAATGCTTGGGACTTACTTACGGACAATTTCTAAACCATCAACACTTGAAAGAAACGGTGACTGGGTCTTGTGGGATTACAAGCTGTGACTAAGGCAGCTGTTCTCACCCAGGGGAGATTCTACTCCCAGGGGACACTTGGTGATGTCTGGGGACATTTTTCGGTTGTTGCCACTGGGGGGAGGGGATGCTACTGGCATTGGGTGGGTGGAGGCCCACAGCGTACGTGATGGCCCCCAGCCCAGAGACTGACCCGGCCCCAGACGTCAGTGGTGCTCTGGCTGCAAAGCCTGGCTCTAAACTAAAACAACCTTCTCCCTTTTCCAAATGGTCGCCTCAGGAAGCACATTTATGGCTGTGACGTGGATCTGGCTCAAGCCTGTTTTGGAAGCTGGCATGGGCACCGCCCTCCAGCAGCTCCTAACCCCTGGGGAAATTTGGCCTTGCCGGCTCACACTGCTGAGGCTCGAGGGAGGCAGCCGGGCAAGGTCAGAGGCATCTGACTCACGAGGTGCAGACACCCGCCACGGAGGTGACTAACGGCCCTCGTAGAATGTGCCAGAATCCTTCGGGGCAACGGCAGGGGAGGAGCATGGAGGCCAGCAGGAGGACGGATGGGCCCCCAGGATCACCAGTGGCGGCCCTTGGGGAAGAAGATACAAGACACGTCCAGCTGTCACTCGGCGGGGGACTGCTGCGGGCTGACTTGTGTCCCCCCCGCAAAAGGCTCGTCTATATTGACCTGACGCTGGAACCTGTGAACGTGGCCTGATGTGGAAATGGGTCTTTGCTGACGTAATTAGTTAGGATGAGGTCATCCTGGATTGGGGCGGCCGCTAAAACCAATGATGACTGGTGTCTTTACAGGAAGAGAAGGCAATATGATGACAGAGGCTGGGATTGGAGCGACACAAGCCAAGGAGTGCCCGCCTGGAGCCCCCAGAAGTGGGAAGAGGCAAGAAAGCATCTGCCCCTAGAGCCTTCGGAGGGAGTGTGGCCCGGCCCACACCTAGACTTCAGACTTCAAGCCTCCAGAACTGTGAGAGGGAGTAAATTCCTCTCTTTGACGCCACCCAGTCTGTGGTACTTTGTTAGGGCAGCGCCAGGAACCTCATCCCGGTGCCCTGGATGGTCCTCAGCTAGAAAAGGAAGCTGCACCGCGGGGCCAAACCTGCCTCCTCGCTGTGTTGCACTGAAACCTTGGGGCTCGGCATCTTCATCAAACCTTGTCACACCCACCCGCGTGCCCGGTTCTGTGAGGGGTGAAGGGCCCACTTGGCAAAATGCCCCACTCGGTAAATGCTGGGTCCGTCCTCTCGTTCCTGTCTCCGATTTCTAAAGTCACTCAGTGCCTGCATTGTTTTATCCCGTCATAGAGCACCTGTTATGGGCCCCAGCCATTGCTGGGAGGACAGTGGGGCCATTGGTGGTTTCACGGCAGCTGAGTTCCAGAGCTGGGATGGAGCCAGATTGAACCTGGGACACCCTCCGTAGCTCCCATATCACACAGTGCCCACCCCATGATCCTGCAAGGCCCTGAATGATCTGCTGTCACCTCCATGTCCCCATCGCCTCCTGCTCTGCCCCTTGCTCACCCCACTCTGGCTCCTTCCCGTGCCCCCCAGGGCCCCTGACTTTCTTCAACATGCCAGGCACGGTCCAGCCTCCTGGCTTTGTGCACTGGCCGTGTCCCCCTCCCAGACGCCGCATTGCTCACCCCACCCACTTCCGGGCCCCGCTCGGCATCACCTTCTCGCCTCCTGCCCCCTTACCCCTTCTTCTGCGAGCCCGCCCACTGTTCTTATCAGCTCTTAGCTCACAAGCGAGGCCGCTGTTTCTCTTGCTGCCTGCCTCCTTGTCACCAGGCGGCAGCTCCCTGTGGGCAGGCCTCTGTGTCGATTTTGGCCACTGCATAGCCCAGTGCCAAGAACGGTGCCTGCAGGCGGAATATTTGCAGAATGAATGGATGATTAGAGGAGGGAACGCATGCAGGGTACACAGCACTGAAGAGAAAAGCGTCCGTTCTGCGGCCGGATCACTAGGTAGTGTTTGAAACGCTTGCGCAAAAAATGACAATGAATCTTTACATTACATGTATAGGAGAAGACAGATATAGGCCGTGCGTGCTGGCACGGGGCCAGGCTGTACAGCCCCAGCTCATTTCTTGCTCATGATCTCAGAGATCGTCAGAGAGGAAGAGGAACTGAAGTGTATTCAGCCGGCACAGCCCAGATGGGATTTCAGTGAATTTCAGTAAGAAGCTGGAGGTCAATGCTTCAGGGAGGGTGGGACCCCTGAACCTACCCCTGCTCCCACCCCACCCCGAGCCCACTCCTCGGACAGAGGGTCTGGGGTCCTGCGGATGGACAGACTGCAGCACATCCAGCAGGTGTTACTCAGCAACATGAAGATATGAGGTCTTGAGCCAAGAAAAGACGCAGAGGAACCTTAGTACTAGTATTTAGTACTAAGTGAAAGAAGCCGGTCTGAAAAGACTACAGACGGTATGATTCCAGCCATCCAGCATCCTGGAAAAGGCAAAACTATGGAAACAGTAAAAGGATCAGTGGTTTCCAGGAGCTGGAGGGAGGGAAGGGGATGAACAGGCAGAACACAGGGGATTTTCAGGGCAGTGGAACCATTCTGTGTGATACTCAGGGTGGATACGTGATATTGTGCATTTGTCCAAACCCGTAGCAGGTGCAACACTGAGTGAATCCTAATGTACACTGTGGACTTTAGTTAATAATGATGTGTCAATACTGGCTCACCAATTGTTTTTGTTTTTGTTTTTAAAAACCTGTTTCTTTTCAAGAAATAACATGCCTTTTTTTTTTTTTATTGCGGTACGCGGGCCTCTCACTGTTGTGGCCTCTGCCGTCACGGAGCACAGGCTCCGGACGCGCAGGCTCAGTGGCCATGGCTCACGGGCCCAGCCGCTCCACGGCACGTGGGATCTTCCCGGACCGGGGCACGAACACGTGTTCCCTGCACTGGCAGGCGGACTCTCAACCACTGCGCCACCAGGGGAGCCCTCACCAATTGTTAACAAATACAACATGTTAATGACAGGGGGAAGAGCAGAAGTGGCAGGAGAACACGGGAACTCTCTGTACTGTCTGTTCAGTATTTCTATAAACCTAAAACTGCTCAAAGAAATAGAGTGATTTATGTCATTATATTTAATAAAATTTAACTATTTAAGTTACATACTTAAAATCATTTAATCACTGCAAAATCTTATTAAAAGCAGAAAGAAAGCAAGCAGAGTCTTAGACCCCAAACCCAGAGGCGCACACCCCGGGCCCATACGCGGCCCTGGCCCTCACCAGGTGACGACCGTTAAGTTAGTTCTGAGACGTGGACGCATCTTGTCCTAAGACCCTGAGAGTGAGTGATCACTGCGATCACTTCCACTGCCCCCATGTCCAGAAGGCTCACCCACAGTGACACATGCGTGACTCCTGTGGGGTCTGGCCAATGGGAACACTGGAGAGGGCGCAGGAAGCTGGGGCATTTCCTCCCCCGCTGACTCTTAGGCACTGCCAAGCAGCCCCTCCTCTAGCCCGTCCCCAGCCCCCAGGTCTGAACTCACCTTGCTGGCTTCCTTCTACCCCACGGTCCCACTCCCTGCCAGAAACACCCCACAGTGAACTATTCAGTTTGGACACGCCATCCTTTTCTTTCTGGGACCCGGAGTGCAGACTGCCGCCCCTCCAGACGTTGGGAGTACGTTAAGAGGACATCAAGGCATTGATCAGGCCTTGTTATTTTCTCTATTCTGATGTTTTGACACCTGGGGCCTGGCTGACCCTGGAGGGACTGCCCCCGCCAGGGCTGGCCGAGTCCTAGAGAATGCAAAGGACTCTCCTACCAACACGCCTTCCGAATACAAACCAACCATTTCAGAGCCTACACCGCCCCCCACCATTATCACGTTCTCACACTCAAGGCTACTCTCTCCCTGCCCTGATTACCCCAGGGCCAAGTACCAGACAACCAGGGCAGCCTTTATGCTCCCAAACTCTGAAATTATTCAAACTAGGCACCCTAAGCCTGCTTACCCTGCCTCACCGGACCCTTCCCGTGAAAACCACGACAGACTCCTGCCTACACCCTCCCCTGGCTCCTGCTGCCTCCTGCTGAGCCCTGGTGCCTCCCTGTGTGGCCCTGCATGGAATGCCAAGCCTCCTGTTTCTGGAAAACGTGAGTATAACTGTTTCCTCCATGGCCGTCATCTGAACGATAACCAAACCCAGGCGTGAAGGCCCCTCCGCCGAGCAGTCCCGCTCACCTCCAGCACCGGACCAGCACCGAGGATGGTCCTCTCGACGCCGCTGGCGTAGCCCTTCTGGCTCAGGGCGGTGAGGCAGTGGATCAGGAAGTTGGTGCTCTGCGTCTTGCCGGAGCCGCTCTCGCCTGAGATGACGATGCACTGGTTGACGTGCTTCCGGAGCATGGCGTAGTAGGCGACGTCGGCCAGCGCGAACACGTGTGGCTCCAGCTTGCCCAGCTGCTGGTTCTCGTACATCTTCACGTACTTGGGGTTGTAGATGGGGAGGAACTTGAAGGGGTTGACGGCCACGAGGATGCTCCCGGCATACGTGTAGATCTTCTGCTGCAGGAAGCGGTGTTTGAGGTTCTTCAGGAGGTTCTCCTCGGTCAGTTCAGGGAGGTTGCACAGGTCATCAAAGTCCGCCTGCGGCCGAGGCAGGAGGCCACGCTCCACCAGGCGCCGGGTGGCCGTGGCCTGGGACACGAGCTGCATGTGCACGTACTTGATGGTCCCGTCTGCGTTGCGCTCCTGCAGCAGGAAGTAGTAGCCGTCCTCCTGGGGGTGCTCGTCCTGCGCCCGCCGTGGCCACAGCAGTACACGGTGCACAGGCGAGTCGTTGGCATCCAGCACCCACTCCTCCCCGCCCGTCTCCTTGACCTCCACCAGCACGTAGCGCTTGCTGCCGTCCAGCTGCAGGCTGGTGATGGCGTCCTGGATGACGTCGGATGTGGTGCTGTCCTTGGTGGCTGTCACGCGGCACGAGGCCTGGCACGGGGTCTGGCTCTCGCTGGTGGCCAGCTGCGGGTAGATGTGCAGGTGGTAGGCCGCCTGCCCCCGGTGGCCGGAGCTGCCCGCCTCTTTCACACTCATCCTGCCGGCGGCCTGGCCTCAGCATGCCTCCCGGGCTCGGGGCGCGCGTCCTGGAGCTGGAAGGGAAGAGGGTGGCAAAATCAGAAGGGCGGAGGTGGGGGTGGGGGGACACTGACATTCACCTCTGGACAGACAGCCTCAGGCCCATGGCCTGACTCCGTGGGCTCTCTTGAAAAGCCAGAAGGGCCGAAGAGCCTTATCTGTCCTTAAACGTGACACTCACCTAAGGTCTGTAGCTCCTGCAGAGCGACATCGCCAGGCCCCTCCTGCCAAGATCAAACCCTTCCCCTGGAGTCTGCTCCGTCCCAGGCCCCGTCCCTCCCCACCAGCCTCTCAACCCTCAAGTCCAATGGCCGCAACCATCTCAGAGCTCAGCCCTTCCTGGACTCGCCTCTCTTGACAAAACCTCCCCTGGCAGATCCCTAAGTGGATGAAGACGCGGCCCCATGGGCCTTGGTTATGTCCCCAAAACACATGAGGAAGGTTGCGAGAGGAAGGTTGGGATGAGCAAGACTGAACCTGCCCCGAAACTCAGGGACCTTGAAACCCCCGGGTACCTGAAACCCCACTGAGGAGGATGAACTCAGGGAGGGCCCCCAAAAACTCGTTCGAGAGAACTGCTCAGAGTGCATTTGCTTCCAGAACCCACAACCCCATTCCAATCATGACAAGAACATCAGCCCCAAATTGGGGGCATCCTGTGGGACGCCCGGCAGTCCTCGCCAAGACTGTGAAGGTCATGAGCAACAAGGAAAGACCAAGGAGTCATCCCAGGCAGAGGAAACTGGGGAGACATGATGACTCAATGCAACAGGGTTCCCTGGACAAAATGCATTTGCTCCTAAAGACATTTCGAGAAAGAGAGAAAAGGCAGCCAGTCCTGGCAACAGCTCATTTTGTGTCTTGGTGCAAAAGGCAGAAAGGCAGTGTGGGTCACGTGGGGGCCCACTGTGTGCCACCCAAGCGTGACTGAAGATAAAAAGATGAACGAGACCTTGGCTCAAAGCCCAGCGGGAGAAGCTAATATGCAAACAAATGTGAGAGAACATCAACCATGAGCGTGAGAAGTTACTGTTCCCAAGAGCCAGAGAAGGCTTTAGGGGAACGGTAACATCTAAGAGGGGTTCTGAGGGATGAAGAGGAGTTCACAACGAAGCTCTGCCCATTCATGTACATACTGTCCACAGCTGTCTTCGTTATATCAGCATAAGTGAATAGTCACAACACAGATTAGTAACCTTAAGACCTGGAAAGTTGAACGTACTTATTTTCCAGTCTTTTGTAGAAACAGTATGCAGACCTCTGCCCTGGACAGAAGCATGACTCAGAGGCTGAGATGATCTGGGTTCTGGGAAACTGAGTCCCACAGCAGTGTTAGGAGGGTGGGGGATGGGTGAGGCTGAACAAAACCAGACATTATGAAGCTGCTACAAACAGGTAGGTAGGTAGTGGCAACAGGTAGGAAGGTTGGGGGAGATGGGAGTATTTAATTTTCTAAACTTTCCTCCAAATTATTAAGTAACTTTGGTATATTTCCTTCCAGTTTAATAGATGTTACATGTTTTAATAAAACCTGAATTGCTCTTAATGTGGTATGTTGGTACAGATGAACATTTCTCCGTGCCATGAAATACGCTTTGAAACATGATTTCTGAGTCCTTGGACGCACATCTTCGTGTCCAAGTCTGAGCACTTCCTTGGGATCAGTTCACTCATGTAGAATTAGCAGATAAATGGATGTGAACGTTGATAAGTGTCTTTTTTCAAAAAGCCACAGTATCCTGCAGAAAAATTCTATGAAACGGTGGGGCTCATCTACTCTGGAAACACTCTGGCAGTTTCTTTAAAAGTTAATTATATACCTAGCATGTGACCCCCTCCTAGGAGTCACTCCTAGGACTTAAGAGAAATGAAGCAGATGTTCATACAGAGATTGTACATGAATGTTCTTTTTTTCTATAATTAATTAATTTATGGCTGTGTTGGGTCTTTGTTGCTGCACGCGGGCTTTCTCCAGTTGCGGTGAGAGGGGGCTACTCTTTGTTGCGGTGCGCGGGCTTCTCATTGTGGCGGCTTCTCTTGTTGTGGAGCACGGGCTCTAAGTGTGTGGGCTTCAGTAGTTGTGGCTTGCGGGCTCTAGAGCGCAGGCTCAGTAGTTACGGTGCACAGGCTCAGTTGGTCTGCGGCACCTGGGATCTTCCTGGACCAGGGATCGAACCCGTGCCCCCTGCATTGGCAGGCGGATTCTTAACCACTGCACCACCAGGGAAGTCCCTACATGAATGTTCTTAATGGCATTGTTTCTAAAAGTCCCAGACTAGCAACAGCCTGAACGTACACAAACCAGTGAATGGACGAATAAACCACCATACAATGGAACATGACTCAGCTGTGAGAAGGGACACAACACAAACGTCACAACAGCATGGAACAACATGGAACAATCTCAGAATCTGTGTGCTGAGTGAAAGACAGAAGGCGAAAAAGAGTACCTATAGACCCAGCAATTCCACTCCTAGGTATGGACCCAAAAGACTTAAAGACAGGGATTCAAACAGATACTTGGACACACACGTTCACAGCAACCCTATTCACAATAGCCAAAAGGTGGAAACAACCCAAATTTCCATCAGCTGATGAATGGATGAACAGAATGTGGTCTATCTACAGAATGGAATGTTACTGATTCCCGCTACAATGTGGATGAACTCTGAAAACATTATGCTGAATGAAAGAAGACAGAGACCAAAGGCCACATGTTGTATGAGCCCATTTATATGAAACGTCCAGGACAGGCAAATCCATAGAAATAGAAAGTAGACCAGTGGTTCCCAGGGTCTGGGAAGTGAAGAGGCGGGGGAATGGGGAGAGACTCCCGATGGACACAGGGTTTCCTTTTGGGGTGATGGAAAAGTTCTGGAGCTAGATAGAGGTGATGTTTGCAAAACATTACAAATATGCTAAATACCACTGAATTGTTCACTTTAAGTGGGTAATTTAATATTATATAAATTTCATCTCAATAAAATTTTCAAGAGTACATATTATATGATTCCACATACAGGTGACCCTTGAACAACATGGGTTTGAATTCTGTGGGTTCACTTATATGCAGATTTTTTTCACTAAATATGTACTTTAGTATGACATAATCTGTGGTTGGTTGAACCCCAGGATGGAGAGCCACAGATATGGAGAGCCAACTGCAAAGTTATACACGGATTTTTTTTTTTTAATATTTATTTATTTGGCTGCGACTGGTCTTAGCTGCTGCACACAGGATCTTTTTTTTTTTTTTTTTCCCAATTGCGGCTTGTGGGATCTTTTTTAGTTGCGGCATGCGGGCTCTTAGTTGGCACGCAGGATCTAGTTCCCTGACCAGGGATCGATCCTGGGCCCCGTGCAATGGGAGCTATGGAGTCTTAACCGCTGGACCACCAGGGAAGTCCTTATACATGGATTTTTGAATATTTTGATTTTGTATATGAAGGTCAGCGTCCTCAACCCCTGCGTTGTTCAAGGGTCAACTGTACGTAAATTTCTAAAAAGTGTAAATTAATTAGAGACAGAAAACTGATTGTTGGCCGCTTGGAGGAGGGGGCCAGGGCGGGAGGACAAAGGCGTCAGGGAGATTTTTGGGGTGATGGATGTGCTCACTATCTTGATCGCGGTCGTGGGCTCCTGGGCGCTTGCATGTGTCACAACTCATCCAATCACACACTTCAAATAAGCGCCATTTATGGTGTACTGATTACACCCAATAAAGCTGTTTAAAACAAAGCATGTGGATTATGAAAGGACCGAATTCCCCAGGAGTGCAACTTTTTTTTTTTTTTGCGGTTCGCGGGCCTCTCATGTTGTGGCCTCCCCCGTTGCGGAGCACAGGCTCCGGACGCGCAGGCTCAGCGGCCATGGCTCACGGGGCGCAGCCGCTCCGCGGCGTGTGGGATATTCCCGGACCGGGGCACGAACCCGTGTCCCCTGCATCGGCAGGCGGACTCTCAACCACTGCGCCTCCAGGGAAGCCCATTTTCTAACATTTTAAGAACAAACACTTGCCGCGGAGTGCAACTTTTAAAAACCTCTTGCTTTCTTTTCAAAATGCCCAATCCTCGAGCCCGGCCACCGAGTTCCTCGCATGCCACTGCAGGGAAACGGCTGGGAGTCTATGAACTTGTCTGTGTTCAGAGGTGCCAGGTGGTGCTGCCCACCTGACCGTCCCCCGGAAACTATGAGAGCTAACTGCAGGATGTTCCTGGGCAGCCCCACAAGGCTGTGGAGGGTGGGTAGTTTATGCGCTTCCAAGCCTGGTGAGAGAGGCAGGAGCCCAAACTGTAGATCTGCACCTTAATCAGGGCCACATGAACGCACGTGTAAGCTTGTGAACATACATGTACGAATGTGAGCACACGTGCAGACACAGACACGCGTGATTGAATGCACACTCTCACACGACCGTGCTCACACATGCACACACACAAACATGGACACACATGCACGAACAGAATTTCATTTGAACACACCCACACTCACATGCGTGCACACACACACACGCGCGCAGACCCAGGGCTTCAGGCAGAGCCTGAACCTCTGTGACACGCACTCGTGGAGACACGGCTCACGAGCGCCACAACTTCTGGGGGCACGTTCCAGCTCAAGGACCAGGGGCTTTGGATGGTCTCACGCCCAAGCTGCCTGGATGCAGGCAGCAGAAAGGTCACAGGGATGCGCCTGCTTTCTCCTCCCAGCAGACACCGAGCTGGCTGAGCGAGAAGCCATCAGGGCCCAACCATGTGACCTTGCTCGCAGGAGTCTCTGTCACCTGCTCTGACAAGGGTCTGGTTGACGCTGGGACAGGCTGAAGGCTGTATGGCCCGCTGAGCTCTGTGCTGCCCCACATCCTCCAGGGCTCGCTGATCATGAGGCAGCCTCGGAGCCCACGGGGGACTTCTACAGCTCTGGGCCCCTTGGTGGGAGGAGGAGGGGACTCCATACTCTTGAGACTGGGGGCCATGGGGGCAGTCACAGGTCCAGCCAGTGCACACCCCACCCCCAGGCCAGGAGGAAGTACTAATAGATAAGCCTTGCTCAAGGGGTCTGCTGACAGGCCGGCCAAAGAGAAGGGGTGGGGCAGGGTGGACACCAGCTGGGGGCCCTCACAGGAGTCCCCGCAGGGCCCACCTGACCCACCCTGCAGCAGCTGCCCCTCCAGCCATCATAGCCCACATAGGCCCACCACATCTGCATCCTGGGAAACTCCACCCCTGCACCTGCCCGTGGGGCCCTCCCCACGCCCAGCCAGCCTCACCTGGTCCTGCTCCCCAGGGAGCCTGCACTCTCCTCTCAGAGCGGCTCCCTTTTCCCCCTTCCCGGGGGTGGGGGGGGGGACCCTCCCACTGAAATAGCTCATGGGCCCGAACACCGGAGACACTAGTAAATCCTTCTCCAGCCCAGGGTCGAGTTCCCTCCTGGCTTCCATGCAGCCTGGAGCCGGTCCTTCCTGCTCGCAGCCGTCCCTCGGTCCGCTATGCCCCCATGCAGTAGAAACCACTGCTCCCCTCTCCAGAGATGCCACCCAGCTCCTGCCAATCATGCCTTTCCTGGTCCTGCTCACTTGCTCTGCAGCCGTGGGGATCAGGTGTCACCTGGACCTGACCCTGGAGCCCATCCACTCTGTTGCACTCCCCCACCAGGGGCTAAGCTCGTGCCCAGGGACGCCCACCCCACCTCCAGCCCCAAACACCCAGGGGGTTTGCTCCCTGCTCCTCCCACTGACCACATCCTGTCTGCTGTCCCCAGAACAGCCTTCTCTTCTCACCAGGAGGTCAGGAGGGCCCCTGAGGGACCCCTGTCTCCATCCTCTGGGCCATTGCAGGGCAGCACCTGGAAGCATTGGTCTAGGTGTGAGTGTCCCAACACAGGGCCCCTCGGGGACGCCCTCTGGCCAGTGCTCAGCCCCTGACCATCAAGGCCCATATAGCACAGCCCCCCGCTGGTAGACTGGCTGCTGCAGGGAGCAGTTCTTGGACGCACTCTGGCCCCACCCAGCCAGGCCCAGGCTTGCAGGCCCCCTCCAGCCACGGAGAAGCTGCCCAAAGCCCCCAACCCACAGGGGGAAGTCTGCTTCCCCCAGCCCGGGCTGCATCCCCACGAGACACTGACCAGGCCATCACCACGGGCCTGGCACCCTGCCCTCCCCTTCCCTCCCCTGCATCTCAGACGGGGCCGGCCCCACACTGCTGCCTCCTTCCAGTGCCATCCGTGTCCCCTGTCCTCGTCCTCAGGTTGGAATGCCCCTCGGACCCCTCCGCCAGATCCCAGGCAGCTCTGTTCCCAATGCGGATGTGCCCTCTTAGCCCCAGAGACGCCTCATTCCACACGTGGCACCACCTGGACCTGAACACTGGGCTGATCTGATCCGCTCTACATCCTCACTACGAAGGCCCCTGACCCCCTCTGCCAAAGTGACTTCCGGAGAGGCCCACCCAAGTGAGAGGTCTGCCTGGAGCAGCCTGAGAAGTGCTGCCTCAAAGCATCCTCACTGGCACCGAGGATCAATATTTTTCTCAACCCATGGCCATCAGTGGGCACAAAAGAGCATTTTGTCACTTATAATCCTGTCAGGCTGGGTTTTTTGACAATTCACTGTATTCAGTAACGATTTTTCTGTTTCTGGAAGCTGTTCATATCCGTTGCCCTTTTTCTCCCACTGAACCATGCCTACCTAGCTCATTGATTTGGAGGCGCTCTTTGTATAGGAATGGTATTAACTCTTTGCGACGTCTGATGAATCTAATTCATACAGATTTACTTTTGCGTATGGTGTTTTTTGATACAAATACTACATTTTCCAGGCAGTCAGATCTGTGGGTCATTTCTTTCATGATGTCTATCGCACATTCCCCTCCCAGAGCTGGGGAGCATGGAACCACACTCTGTATTCCTCTCCCTCCCTGGACTTACTCTTTACATTTCAGTCTTTATCCATCTGGAAATTATACTGGAGGGTGTAAGAGTTTCCTAGGGCTGCTGTGACAGAGTACTATAAACCAGGTGGCTTAAAACAAGAGAAATGTACTGTCTTGCATTTCTGGATGAGTCCAAAATCAAGGTGTGGGCAGGGCTGGCTCCTTCCGGAGGCTCTGAGGATGAAACCATCCCATGACTCTCCTGGCTTCCGGTGACCCTTGGTTTGTAGGTGCATTACTCCGATTTGCTGGCCCAACATCACATGCAGGCCTTCTCTGTCTCTGTGTCCTCCTCTCGTCTTATAAAGACACCAGTTATTGGATTCAGGATGAAGCCACCTTGAGATCTTAACATCTGCAGATGCCTTATTTCTAATCAAGGTCACATTCTGAGGTTCCGGGTGGAATGAATTTTGGGGGACACCAGTCAACCCGGTACAGCGTGGGAAGTGCAAGGAGAATCCAGATGGTCTCCAAAGAGTGAAGCAATTGTTTTAATGCTTTTTCTTAAAGAATCTGTCTCTCCCCAGACCAGGGAGGCTCCTTTGTTAAAGATCACACGTTAAGTTATGTTACACACGCGGGTCTGCCTCTGGGCTGTTGATACGTGCGAGGAGCCATACTGTGAATACCACAGCTTCAGGGGATGCCCTTAAACAGTGACATCTCTCTCGGAGGAGCTCAGATGTTTTCTCTGGCTTCTAAGCACGTCTTCCTCACGGAGTCTTAACAGAGCCTGAGACCTGGAAGCCAGTCACGTTGTGGCTTAAGGTACTTTCTACAAGTGGATGTGAAACCTGCACCCCAAGAATCCCCAGACTGTGTCTGGAATGAAAGGAAGCAGGTCTGAGGAACTGGGGGCCCTGGGTCCCCAGGGGGCATAGCTCGGCGAAGTGGCAATTGCACGCTGCGGCCGTGTGTTGGGGACAGCAGGTCCTGAAAAGCCGTGTGTCTGTCTTTGAGCCAAACCGCCTCTTCAAATGCCCCGAAGTTAAAATGCCTGTTCTGCCTTCTGACTAATGCTCACAGAAGCACACGCGATGTGAACAGGAAGCAAAACCCGTCCCTAAACTGATAGGATCCGTCTACCTGGAACTCATCGGAGAACTATGCCCTCATCACAAAATGGAAACCAATCTGTCAGACTATAAAATTCCTGTATGAAAGAGCCAAAAAGGTGGAAGGGAAGTGCCCATCAAAGGATGAGTGGATATGGGACTTCCCTGCTGGTCCAGTGGCTAAGACCCCGAGCTCCCAATGCAGGGGGCCCGGGTTCGATCCCTGGTCAGGGAGCTAGAGCCCACATGCGTGCTGCAACTAAGAGTTCACATGGTGCAAACAAGAGATCCCACATGCCGCCAAGAAGATCCTGCACGTGGCAACAAAGATCCCGAGTGCCGCCACTAAGACCCGGAACAGCCAGAAAAAAAAGGATGAGTGGATAAACAAAATAGGGTCCACCCACCCAGGGGAATATTACTCATCCATAAAAAGGAATGAAGTGCTGACACACCCTACAACGTGGATGAACCTCCAAAACATCATGCTGAGTGAAAGAAGCCAGATACCAAGTATGATCCCATGGATGTGAAACGTCCAGAATAAGCAAATCCACAGAGACAGAAGGCAGATGAGTGGTTGCCAGGGGCTGGGGGAGGGGAATGGGAGAGACTGCTGATGAGGACAGGGTTTCCTTTTGGGGTGACGGAAATGTTCTGGAACTAGACAGAGGTGGTGGCTGCACATCACTGTGAATCTCAATGTTACTAATGGCCAATCTTCTGCGCACGATAAAATGAATTCCCGCTGAGAAACCTGAACGTTGAAAACCTAAAAAGGCTTTTGCAAACGCCATACTGGTGTCCTTTCAGCGCTTGGAGGGGATGTGAGCCTCAGTTCAGGGCCTTTCTCTCATGCTCTCAGAGAAAGGAGGCACAGGCAAGAGGGGGAGGCCACCAAAAATTCGGCCCTCGGGATGAGTGGACAAATGTGAATGAGCCGCTCTCAAGGCCCGGCCAAGGTCTGATGCGTGAAAAAGTGAGGTTCTGCCGATCAGCTTGGCGAATGAGTTGGAATTGGCTGGAAAATAAGGAGGACGGGGGCCTCCAAAAAGTGTAGCATAGCCGCTTCGTTTATATAAGGCCATAATTTGAAGCCACATGTTTATTGGATGAAATCATCCTCAAGTTAAAAGGAGAGGGCCGGCGTTACAGCAGAGTCAGTTAGGAAACACCGTTTAGAAGTCAGCGCGTTTCCACTTTTCCACACGTGTTTCCTTGAGCCTGTCGGGATTTTTTTAGGAAATGATCACGTGAAGTTATTGGAAAGATGGACATGCTGAGAAATAGCTACAAAAGAAGTATGTTTCTCAGTCTTGGCAGCTCAGAGCTGGAGAACAGTTTAGGGTTTAGGTTGGGTGAGGGGGGGATGCGGCCATAGGCCACGGAACGTCCAGAGCCCCCAGAAGCTGGAAGGGGCAAGGAAGGGTCTCCCCCCGGAGTCTCTGGAGAGTCACGGCCCTGCTGATGCCTTGGTTTGGGACTTCTGGCCTCCAGAGCTGCAAGGGAATCCATTTCTATTGTTTAAGCCACTGAGTTTGTGGTACCAATTTACGGCAGCCCCAGGACATGAATCCAGGGGTCTGCTGCAGAAGATACTGGATGCTTTGATTGAGGCCATGGTCAGGAACGGCCACCACCTCTCTTTTGCCTTACTTAAATATCCCTGGAGAAGCCCATCCCAAACACCCTCTCATGACTGTCCCTTACTTCCCTAATTCGTCCCCCTAGGCCTTCCAGTCTGGCCCAACCGGTCTGAGTCCTAGAGAAGGCTCTTCCTCCAGGGAAGTGCTGGGGCAGCCTGGTCCATTCACCTGTCCCTGAGGCTGATCCCTCTCCTTGGGGTCTGCGGCTATGTCCCCAACGAGGCTGTCTTCTTTCAAAGTCTGTCCAGTCAACAAATGTTTCTCCACTGCCCACACCCCACCCCGGGCCAGGCCAGGCTGGCAGCAAAATAGAGTAAGAATGTGGCAGTGTCTGGCCTTCAGGGAACTGGACAAATCAACCCACCAGAGAAGAGGCATTTCCAACAGCAATAGTGCTTTGGACAGGAAAAATGCAGTGTGTTCATGCAGCAGCTTTCAACGGGGTGGGAATTGTGGCAGGCAGTTCTGCCCTACCCCATGGGACAGTTAGCAATGGCTGGAGACATATTTGGTTGTCACCACTGGGGGGGGGAGGGGAGGTACTTCTGGCATCTGGTGGGTGGAGGCCAGGGATGCCACTCAACACCCTACAATGTGCAGGACAGGCCCCCACAGCAGAGAATGATCTGGCCCTGGACGTCAGCAGCACCATCATGGGGACAGAAACTGACCAGAGCAGGGTGGTCACTTTGGATTAACCAGGAGGCAAGGAGGCGCTCAGAGGAGATAGTTGCCAAGGCCTGCGCAGTGAGACAGGATGGATGGGCTGAGCTTGGCGATGGCGGCCCAGGCGAGGGCGGTGAGCGCCATGGGCAGGGGCAGCTGGGGCTGGCCTCAGAACAAGGGGACCAGTGTGGCCGGCAGGAGGGGGAAGGGCCGAGGTCAGGAAGGTCAGATCCCACAGGGCCTTGTGAACATGGGAAGGAGTCCGGATTTTCATGCAAGTCTGATGGGGAACCCTGGCTAGTTGGAGACAGGGAGGACCGAGACATGAGTGACATCAGGAAGGGATTAGCCAAGCCTAGTGTGGCAGGCAGACCGGGGTGGGGGCAGGTATCCGGCGGCTCCTGCAGGTGTGGGTTGGGGGGACTGATGGTGATTCGGGTCAGGCCTGTGGGACACAGGTAGGTTCCGGTTACAAGGGGAAGGCAGAGCCGCAAGGCCCTGTGGGGGGCTGGGCTCCGGGTCCTTCCCTGTTGACTGGTAGGCTCATAAAAACATGGAAAGTAGCCTGGGAAGTGGGTCTGGGTGGGCAGAGGAGAACCCTTTGGGACCCTCCTCTCCAACGACACGGTCCACCTGTCATCATGCCCTGGTGGAAAGCCACCTTGAGAACCTTATACGGGCAGAGCTGCGGTGACAACACACAAAAGCCCTGCCTGAGACCTGATTGAGCAGCTCCCAGAGAACAAGGGAACGCCGCTTGGCTTTTAAAGGCAGTTCAGATCCCCAGGTAGGGCTCTGGAGGCTGCTGTGCCAGCCCGGTCACCGGGGGCTGGGTGTGACTCTTCTCCTAGGGGACACCTGGCAACGTATGGAGACAGTTTTGGTTGTGACAACTTGGGAGGCGGTGCTACTGGCATCTGGTGGGTGGAGGCCAGGGACGCTACTCAACACCCTACAATGCACAGGACGGTCTCCACCACAAAGCATGATCCAGCCCCAGACGTCACCAATGCCAAGGCTGAGAAAGCATGCTTTCAATAAATAAGAAAAACGTTTGCACACTTCAGGGTCTCCCCAGGGCCTCACAGGCACACAAGATGTTAGCATGAGTCCAAGCCCACGTTCACCTGACTACACAATATTTAGAAGGAGGGACCAAGAGAGGGAGCTGGCCTTGTGGGGTGACTGCCCCAGCTGTTGGGGCCTAGGGCCACCTGCCCCCGTTCCGGTCACTTTCTCCACTCCAGATACCCTGTTCCTTAGCTTCCCCACCTTCATCTTCTCCTCTCCCTGCTAAACCAGGGGGCAGACTCCCTCGAGACCACCAGGAGGAAAGGGACCAGCCCCCTGAGGGTCTAAGGGCCAGCCTACGCTCCTACACTTTCTTTGTGTCACGCGTTCTGATAAACAGCATCTCCGCGTGACAGCCAAGGACTCTTGGTGATCTTCCCAAGCAGTGGCCTTGGACCCTGGCACGCTTGCCAGGAAATGAAACCCCAGGTGCGTCCCCAGGATCTGAGAAGCAAAATCTCAAAGTCTCCTCTGGGCTCACCAGGTTCTGTCCACCCTCGAATGGGACGGAGAGGTTCTGAGAGATGAGTAGGAAGATCGTGGTAAAGCCCCGGGCGGTCCTGATGCCGACCCTGTCCTGTTTGCAAGGAAGCAGCAGCAGTAGCAGCGGCCTTGCAGGCAGATGACCACGCCGGGGCTCTTGGGCCTTCCTCTCCCTCCATCAGCCAGCTCAAGCCAGGCCCAGGCTCCTGTTCCAAGCTCGCTGGTGCCAGGTACTTCACGGCCCTCACCGGGCTGATAAACTGACTTCCGTGGACATGACTGCTGGCCGGACATCTGTGCTCTGAGCAGAGAGATGAGGGCTATTCCCGCTCCCTCAGTATCCCCGAGAGCCAAATCTGCACCTGGCTTGTTAACGCTTTTTTGCGGAATGACTTTCAGATTTTCCAGAAACTTCTTTTGTCTCATCACCTGTGGCAGCAGCCGGTCCCAAAGTCACTTTGTTCCATGAATGGGTTGTTTTTGGACTCCCCTCTTGACCCTGGCAATACTGAGGACACGGACCCCCATACACCCCAATTATAAATCTTGGCCGGCCCCTGGGTGGGCACACACTGTCTCCCAGGCCTGGCTCTAAACACACCCCTTGTAAAGTCCCATGAGGTCTGCTCCTCCCGAGTCCTGTTCTTGCCTCTCTATTGTCACCCCAAGAATAAGGACCTGTGCAAGATCTGGAAAATTCCCTAACAGGGCACTTCCAAAGTCGACATGGCCAACCTGCCTACCTACCCTAAAATGTTTATTTAAATGAGTGAGACAAAACTAAACGAACTTATTCTCTCTAAGTACCATTATTTATTGATAATTCCCTCACTAAATAAAAATGAAATCTGTCTCTTATGCAGTGTTACAGCCTGAATTGTGTGCCCGCCCCCTACCCCGCCAATTCATTATGTTGAAGTCCTACTTCCCAGGACCTGAGAATGTGACTGTATTTGGAGACAGGGCCTTTAAAGAGGTGATTCATTCAAAAGGAGGTCATTAGGGTGGGCCCTGATCCAAAGCGACAATCGGACACGGACTCACACAGAAGTAAGGTGAAGACTCACACAGGGGTGAAGACTCGGGGAGAAGACAGCCATTGACCAGCCAAGGAGGGAGGCCTGAATGCATCCTTCCCGCGTGGCCTTTGGAAGGCACCAACCCTGCCCACACCCTGATTTGGACTTCTGGCCCCCAGATCCATGAGACAGTACATTTCTGTTGCTTAAGCCACCTAGCCTGTGGTACTTTGCTACGGCAGTCCCAGGAAACTTGCACACGCGGCAGTGACAGTCATGAAATGCTTGGAGCTGGCTTCCCTCTCGCACACACAACCCTAAGAAACGGGGCAGAACTGGGATGTAAACGAATGAGTCAGACCAGGACGGCTTATTCATTGCTCCGACTAAGCCACAGGCTGAGCCCTTGAATCACTACTTTATTTATCATCGGGGCCCAGGCTCAGAGTCTCAACGAGGAAATGAGTAGAACCCAAACTCATCGGCTGAGTTTTTGAGACATGCCTCATCTCCAAGGCCCTTTCTAGGCCAACATGAAAAAAAGCAAAGAGGTGAAGTGATGGGCTCTGCACCTCGGCCGGCAGTGCGCTGGCTTGTCGGGGGCCCGGCGGTGCTCAGACAGAGCCCTTTGTTCTGTCCCTCCGTCTCCGGGACGAGGGCAGAGAGAAGGGCCTGTCTTGCTCGGCGGGGAGGCCGAGCAGGGGCTGCCTGGCACAGTTGGTTGGGGATGCTGGGTGCACAAAGGGCTGGTGGATGGGGACTGGGGGGAGGGCAGCATCCAGAAGGGGTCAGAGGGCCCCAGAATGTGCGGTTTCCTCCCCTGGAGTTAAAGCAGCAATGTCATGGTCGGGGAACAAGCAGAGGAGGACACGTGAACAGCAAAACTTAGTCTGTGCTTGAGGACGGACTGGCGTCTGGAGCCAAGAGGGCAAACGCGAGAAGATAACGTGGCTTCAAGAGCCACAGTGATCTGGGGCTACCTCCAAAGTAGCTCTTTGAGAGGAGAACCTGATACCTCTAATCTCGGAAGAAAAGCAACAATTTGTTCCGAGACAAGGACCGTTCCCGCAGAAATCCAGGTCAGTGGGAAGACAAAGAGGAGACAGACAATGGCATCTGCTGTGCCAGCGCGTGATGACGGCCCCAGCTCACCTCCTCTTCCTCCTCTGCTGCACATTCTCGGGGCACGTTCTCTAACTCCCCCTCGGTCCATTCCCAGTGGTGGCTCCTTTTTATCAGGACTCCAGATTAAGAACCGAGCAGATGGCAGAATTCAATCGCTGGCCTCTTTTCCCCACGCCTGCCCTTGGTAGCCATTTGCTGGGAGCCCAGCAAACACCAAGGACCCACCGAGGCAATGGTGGGCCTGGAGCGGGAACCAGATTTTACTACAGAGCAGTGCTCCTGTCCCCCAGGGGACACACAGCCACGTCTGGGGACATTTTTGGTTGTCACAACTTGGGGTGGGTGTGTACTATTGGCATCTCGTGTATGAAGGCCAGGGATGCTGCTCGACATCCTGTAATGCACAGGGTGGCCCCACAGCAAAGAATGACCCGGCCCCAGATGTCAATGGTGCTGCAGTTGAGAAACTGCTCTAGCAATTTGGTCTTCGCCAAAGTGAGGTTACTAATGATCCTCCGTACTTCTAGAAAGCACAGCGAGCCATTTCTGAAGTCGTCACCTGCCTGAGCCTAGTTTCTATATCGAGAAAATAGGAACTGCAATCCCCTTGCTGCTGGTTGGCAGAATAAAAGAGTTGGGTATAAAAGCATCTATCACAGAAGATGCTCAATAAAGAGCTGCACATGGACGTGCTTATGTGGTTCCCTCTTCCCCACTTGGTTTAACACCTCTGTAGCCTTCAAGGCTTGGCTTAGGGCCAGCCACCTCTCCTGAGGAAACTTGCTGGAATCCCCCATGCCCTGAAGCTTGTGTTGGTCGTTCCTGATTCTGTCCCCACAACTTCTTGTGCCACTTCTGTTGCTGCACTGATCAACTACTCTGAACTCCATTATTCCTGCTGGGGAGGGTGGCCCACTAGAATGTCCCTCCCCCAGGGCACAAGGGCTCATCTCTGCCCCTGGGACCCAGCCCACAGCACCTTGCATGATCAGCCCTTGCTTCACTGAATTCTGGGTCCACCCAAAACGCACAACTTCAGGGAGACAAGGAAAGGGAAGCTTTGAGTTAACAAGCCTCTGTTGGGGATAGAAGATGGATCCTACAGTGAAACAGAATGGGGAGATTCCCAAGTCCCCACCTGCTTCACCAAGTCACAGGCCTGGACCTGAGGGAGGGTCTCACCCAGGGATTTCCAGCCAGAAGGATGCAGCTGAAACCCTGGGAACAGGTATGATGTGCAAAAGCACATTTGGCACTCCAATTTCCCACGTGGAAGATAAGGAAGCAGTAAGATAATCATATTCAGATATAAACTGTAGGACGGAAAGCCCAACAAAAATGGGATCGCCATGGTGGGGATTCACCTGTTGGGGGCTGCATAAAACTAGACAGGGCTGTGTGCTGGAGACACCAAGGCTGGGTTTCAAAGTTGCAGAACACTGATTAGGCCAATCCATTCATTTTGCAAGTAAAGAAACAGACAAAGAGACTTGACAGAGGTTAGGACCCCCAACACAAGACCCTCCAAGAGAGCCTGCCTGGCCACGCTCCTGGAGGAAGGAGACAACAGCAGGGCTGTGGAACCAGAAGATTCTGATCCAGTTCATGGTGGGGGGGGGAGAGGGGGAGGGGGAGTGTCCCAGCCAGGGCAGGCCCATACGCAGAACCTGCATGAGGCATGACTGTGGGCTCTAATCATGTGTTCTGGGGCAAGCGCAGCTGAGAGTCTCGCTTACAGAAGCTTCCATAAGGGCCAGAACATTCTGGAAGTGAACGGGGTGGTCATCTTTCTGTGGCCCTCTTTACATTCAAGCTATCCAGGCTCGTGTCCTGAACGCACTATAAACCCAGGCTCCTTGGCCCTTCTAGCAGGCCCCAGACAAGGATCCCCAGGGTCGGGAAAGAAGAGAAATTAATGCTGATCAAAACGGTTTAGAGCAAGGCCCTCCCCAGAGCCAGGCCCATCAGACAACTTTCCAGCTGCCCATGTCACGTCCCACTGCTCCCGGATGTCTTAAGCGTTTGGAGACTCCAAGCCCAGAACATACCTCAGGAAGGTAGCAGCTGGGACCCTCCAACTGTAAGGCACAATATCCCCACCAGCTCCCACCTCAGACAAAGAGGTGTGGCAGAGGCTTTCCCTTAGACTCCTGGCCTACAAGGCGCCTCTCCCAGGCTGAGCTCACAGCCACCGGGGGACAGATTTCCTGTATGTCTTTTTACCCATTTAAGTCCAAGGATGCAACTCGGAGGAGGTGGTGACAGCCTAGCACATGCGGCTGTGTGCGCACCCACCCCCGCCCCCTCTGAAACCCAGTTCCGGCCCCATAGCTGGGGTGGGGGGGGCCCAAGAGCTCCTTCCTTGCTCCCTAGAACCCCCAGGCTCTAGCCAGTCCGCTCTTAGGAGGACAGTGTTGGGTTTTCAAGTCCTGAATACCGCCCAGAAGGCGCTGAAACTAGCCGGGGCCCCCAGCAGTTGGGGGTGAAGTCAGGGATAAGATGAATCAAGAGGGTAAGATGGGCCCCAAATCTCCATGGTCTGCACCCCAATGTCTGAACGGGGCCATTCTAGTCCTTTCCTTTCCTCCCCTCCTCCCCAGGCTCTCCCTGGACCAGACCTCACTTCTTGCCATGGCTTCCATCCCCCTTCTGCCTCCCCTCCCATCCCCCATTTCCCCTCTTACCAACTCGGCCGGCCACCGCACCAGTGGGTTCAGAGCCCCTCACATTTACTGAGCACCCACTGAGTCCCAGGCGCTGCCCTCCCTCAGGCACCATTCCTCTACCTCTTCACCGTAGGCAGACGCCCCCAGGCCGTTCTGCACCGTTCCCCCCAATCGCACCCTGGCTGTTCCCCCACCGGCCTTGCTCCTCTCAACCCCCAGCCTGGGCCTCTCAACCCCGCCTCCTTGCTTCTCCCCCTCCCAGCCCCGTTTCCTGCGACCCCCCAACTACCACTTAAGCCACGTCCTCTTCAGAGAAGCTGCTCAAAGCCACAAGATCTGCCTCCACACCCGCCCAAAAACTCCCTCACCAGGCTCATCACATCAACTTTCTCCTTCATCGTCCCGTTCCCACTCCGTCTCCTGCAAACTCTCCACGACCCCCAAGCTCGTTCCCGCCTCCTCGACCCCTGCTTTCGCGCCCCCCCCGCAACTAACCCTTAGCCCCGTCCCTCTACAAGGCAGCCCGCCGATGCGAGCTTCGAGATCAAACACTCGAGCCGCGGCCGCCCGGCACTCACCTGGGCCTTGGCCGCCGCGCGCCGCCGGTCCCGGCCCGGGTCCCCGCCCGGCAGCCAGCCCGCTGCTCTTCGGGCGCTCCGCCCCACCGCGCCCGCCGCTCCCCCGCGCGCTCCCGCTTCCGGGTTCCGGAGGGGCGGGTCCGGGGGCGTGACGCCAGGCCGCCAAGGGGGCGGAGAAACACGAATCCCCGCCCATCACTTCCGACCCGGCCCCGTCACCGCCCCCTGCCGCTGCTGGGCGAAACCAAGTGTGAGGGGAGGACAGAGAGACGCGCGAGCAGGAGGCGCCCTCTCTGCCCACAGCCACGCTCTACACGGCCCAAGGCCACCCCTCTTGTAGCTTCGCAATATGGCCTGGTCGGGGCGGGGGCGGGGGGTTTCGACTTGAAGAGCCGGCCTTTGAGTTGAAGGCGGGAAAATGGCGGATACCTCGGGGCGTGGTGCTGGGTGAGTCGAGGCACCGTGGGTCTGGATTTATGGGTGCCAGCTGGAGGGCCTTGGTCGAGGGCTGGGGACAGAGGGGCAGCAGAGTTGGGGAGGGAGGGTCCTTGGGGTGAGTCCGGATCTGACTCCTCCAAGAACCACCGAGGATGCGCAAGTTCTGGGAGGTGGGATGCGGCCTTGCGCATGCTCGGGAGCTTGGGCTCAGGACCTTACAGCGAGTTCGGGTCCCTGGTCAGCCGTTTCGATCCGGGGCGATGTCAGGCGAGTGGCTTAACCTCTCTGTGCCTCGCTTTCCTCCGTCGCGAAACCGGACTGTTGACGCCGCCGTTCGGTTTTGTAGGCCTAGTGTGAGGCTTAAGAGCGTTTAGAATAGTGTCTGGCCCCTAAGTGTGATCCGTCGCTATTACGATTACCGCTTTGTAGTGGGTAACTGCTGGACCACTGAAGTATCTCCTTTCATTCTCCCACACGCTTTTTTCTATTCTCCCCATTACATCTCTCCATTACAAAGGAGATGATGGAGGCTTAGGGAGGGAAGGTCATTTGCCCAAGGGAGACGTCGAACAATGACCTGGTGCCGGGCGTGATTCCTGGGCTTTGTTCATTCTGCCGATGTTTATTGTGCCTGTGCGAATTAAAATTTAGTGGGCCATCTGAAATCACTTGTTTACTCCACAGCCCCTTGACCTAACTGTGAGATTGACGTTAGCCTCTCCGAGGTTCAGGGGAAGTACTTGAGGCTGGAATATACGTAGTGACACCCCTCCCCCACCCCGTGTCCCTGCAGGTTTGGCCTTAGTCCATTTGGTTTGGCTCCAGAGCCCTGGCTCAGACCCCAGAGGGAATCCTTGCTCTGTCTGTTTCCAGTTCTGAGACTCCCCAGGGGTGATCTGTATAAACCTTGGGTCCTTGTCTGGAAAACAAAGATAAAAGCAGGCTAACAGTCAGGTATTTGTAGGGTGGGGAGGATTCCATGAGGGAGTAGAGCAGCTGGCACCCAGCCAGCATTTGTTAAGTTGCCTCTCCCCACTGTGGCTTGGAGGTGCCCCCCAGCATGGCCTGGGTCTCACGTTGGAGTCCCCAGAGCCCACTACACAGAAGATGGCTGCAGTGAGCTGAGCAAGGGGACCACCACTGCTGTCTCCAGTGGAGCCCATCTTGTGACGACAGCAGGATTTACAGCACCCAGACCCCTGCCTGGCATCCCGCTCGCCCAGACTGGACACCTGGGAGGCATCCCCGACTCTCCCACACCCACCGGCTGACTAGTCAGTGATTCCTACTTCATGGGACCCTCTCCTCTATCATGTCAGGCTTCATTCTTTTTTTAAATTGAGGCAAAATGCACATCACGTCAAATGAACCGTTGTAAAGCGAGCAATTCGATGGCACTGAGACATTCACAACGTTGTGCAATCACCACCTCTACCTAGTTCTAGAACATTTTCGTCAGCCCAGAAGGAAACCCTGTGTCCATTTGCAGTCCCGCCCATCCTTCATGCTCCTCAGTCTGCTCCTGGTAACCACCAGTCTGCTTTCTGTCTCTGTGGATTTGCCTGTTCTGGACATTTCATATCCATGGAATCATACACCACGTGGCCTTAGTGCCTGGCTTGTTTGACTCAGGATAACATTTTTGAGATTAATTCGTTTCAGCATTGATAACATTTTTGAGATTAATTCGTTTCAGCATTATCAGTACTTCATTCCTTTTTAGGACTTAATAATATTCAGGGTCATTATTTCTTTTTTATTTACTTTTGGCTGCATTGGGTCTTTGTGGCTGTGCGCGGGCTTTCTCTAGTTGAGGCGAGCAGGGGCTACTCTTCATTGCGGTGCGCAGGCTTCTCACTGCAGTGGCTTCTCTTGTTGCGGAGCACGGACTGTAGGCGCGCGGGCTTCAGTAGTTGTGGCTCACGGGCTCTAGAGCGCAGGCTTAGTTAGTTGTGGCGCACGGGCTTCATTGCTCTGCGATGTGTGGGATCTTCCCGGACCAGGGCTCGAACCCGTCCATGTCCCTTGCATTGGCAGGCAGATTCCCAACCACTGCACTACCAGGGAAGCCCCAGGGTTCGTTATTTCTTGACAGGAGTTTTGCAGCAGACTTCCGTCCCACGCTCCCGATCACTCTTTCACCATGCCAGGGGTCCCCCAACATTGACAGTGTTGACATCTGGGGTGCGATCGTCTCTGTGATGGGGGCCGTCCTGTGCCTTGTAGGGTGTTGAGCAGCATCCCTGGTCTCTACCCACCGAGCCGATAGCAGCCCCCTCTGTTGTGACAATCCCAGGTGTCTTCACACATCGCCAAATGTCTCCTAGGGGTCAGAATTGCCCTCAAGTGAGCACCCCTGAGTTATTTGTCTGACAAATATTTATCAAGTGCCTCCTGTCTGCCAGGCTGTTAGGGACTGAATGTTTCTATCATCCCTCACCCCCTCCTCAAATTCAGTCTTCTCCAGCTAAGCCATAGGGCTGATCAGTTCCAATTTCCGCATCATTCTTCTCTGCGCCTGTGCCCTTGGTCTTGGTGATCCCTGTCTGGGAATATCCTTCCTCACGTGCCTGAGCAAATGGTTCTTTGTCACTCACCCCCAATCCCCACCCCTTTACCTGTCTGGAGTGCTCGCTCTTCACGCTTTGCCTGATGGGAAAATGCTGGTCATCCCTCTCAGGGAAGGAGCTTTGTCTGCTGTTCACCTTGTATCCTCAGTGGTATACAGCTGACACACAAACGCCCAACGAATTAATGAGATCGAGACCTTTGAAGTTCGGCAAAAATGCTCGCTCTTCTCACGTAGGTGTTGTCCCCAGGTGACGGGGCTGGGGCTCCGTTTTCCTCCTGCCATGGAGGTGGCCCCACCTCGCAGAGATGGGTATTGGTGGTGGGTGCTGGGACTGGGCTGTCCCGAGGAAGCCCAGGTTCCTGGCTGGCTTCCCTGAGCTTTCTATCCAACTGCATTAACAAGACCCCCGTTTTCCTCTTTTAGGAAGCCTTCTGCAGGGGGTCCCAGTACTCCTAGCGGTGCTAAGACGAGAGGAAGAAGAATACAAGGTGAGTAAAATTGGAATCTACCTTTTGAAATGGAATCCACTGGAATAAAAAGTGATTTTTTCTTTCCCCCCCAGTAAGTGCTTTTGGAGAAGAGAAAAACAGACCAGAGCAGGGGAGCTGGGGCTTTACCCGCTTCTAGTCACACCTTTGGGGACCCCAAGTCTGGTTACCCAGCCCTGCAGCCAGGGGTGTGGCAGGACCTGGTGGGGGTCATCTAGGGCAGTGGGCCCTTCCGGCCATGGGGCTCACGGGTTGTACCCAGGGCTCATCACTTGGAAGTGTGGGTGGGGAGAGTGTGAGCTGAATTCGTTAGGAAACATCAAAGTCTGTTTCTTCTCAGTAAGCGCGTCAGACCCTTGGGGATGCCCACACATCCGATGTCTACCTGTGCGTCCGGGGTCACTGTCAACAGCCCCCCTTGACTCTTGGCAGTGCCCAGTTTGGGGCTGTAGACGCAAGGATCTCCCGCGTTGGATCTCAAGCCTCTGTTATGATGAAGTATTTTTTTATGCCTGTGCACTAGTGCAGGTCTCAGAGAACTTGAAGCAGAATTCCGGTTCCAAATGACTGGAGGTTTATATGTTATAGCATCACAGCATCGCTGGGTGATCTAGTCTGTAACATCTGTTGTATTTACACAGGGTCTAGTTCTTGGACGCAAATTATATCCTTCATTGTAACATTGCTTCTGTGGAAAATCCACCACTGTTGAAAACAAACAGGTGCCTTCTAGTTTTCCAGAAACTTGAAACTGCTTTTCAACTGTGCAAGGAACCCAGAGCCTCCTTCCTACCCTTTGCTGATGGTATTAGAAAGACCCAATGCAGGATGGTCTCCCCGCCTTGGAACTGGGGGTGTCCTTCGCCCCAATCCTTCACTGGACATCCAGTGGCAGACCCTAGGTGGGGCTCGATTCTCTCCCCTGGACCCCGCCTGGTCCTGGCCTCAACCCCTAGGTGCCTCCTGCCTGAACGTCTGAGCCACTTGCCCTGCAGGCACGGCTCATCCCTGCCTGGGGCACGCCCGGGGCAACCAACACCTCCGTGTCCAGCTCCAGGCAGCCTGTGAACTGTTGGTTGTACCTCTTTTCCACTCAAGCTTGCGGCTGCAACCCCATCTAAAGAAAGATGCAAATCCGGGCATGAAGGTGATACGGTTGGAATCCCAGTCTCGGGACTGAACTGTCAAGGCAGGTGACACTGACCACATCACTCTCTCTAGTAAAAAGGGAGACCCCTGAGCTCTGGGGGCACCTAGGAAAAGTGCAGACTCATGCATCTGACACATTGCTGAGCACCTCCTCCCTGCGAGGTGGTGGAACGTGGCAGCAAGCAAAACAGACAAGAATCCCTCCCCTCAGGGGGCTTGCCACCCCGGACACAGGCGGTGAATCAGGAGACGGAAGGAGACACAGGGTGTATTGGACAGTGACAGTTGCTGTGGATAAAACAGCAGGATGGGGGTAGCTTCTGGCCTAAGGGAGGGGCTGGGCCGAGCAGAGTCGTGAAGGCGGCAGGGGTGGCATGTGCCTGCTGGTTGGAGGGACAGGTGACGTGGGACCTGCAAGGTGTCTGGAGGCACTCACCCTTCACCAGCTAATGGACCCGGAAGACAGCCTGCTGCAGCTGCCAGAGGGCCAGTCGGCCTGGAGGACAGAGTGTCTCAAGAGGGAGGGTGCAGGGCTTCCCTGGTGGCAGTGGGTGAGAATCCACCTGCCAATGCAGTCGACACGGATTCAAGCCCTGGTCCGGGAAGAGCCCACATGCCACAGAGCAACTAAGCCCGTGCGCCACAACTACTGAGCCTGCGCTCTAGAGCCCACGACCCACAACTACTGAGCCCGTGTGCCTAGAGCCTGTGCTCCACAACAGGAGAAGCCACTGCAATGAGAAGACCACGCACCGCAGCGAGGAGTGGCCCCCGCGCGCCGCAACTAGAGAAAGCCTGCATGCAGCAACGAAGACCCAGTGCAGCCAAAAATAAATAAATTAAATAAATTAAAAAAAAAAAAAAGGAGAGTGCAAGTGAGCACTGTGTGCAACGCTGCCGCTGGCTCAGAACGAGGACTGAGAAGGGACGGGTGGGCATCAGAGCAGGGAGATCTCCGTGGTCTGGATGAAAGGAGTTTCTTTGGTGCCGTGGTAACTGTGAGAGCCAGGCTGGGGTGTGGGGGGGGATTCAAGGGAAGGAGAGAGGAGAAGAAGAGGATCCGCCATGGCAAAGGGGAGCAGAGAAATGGGGGAGGGGAGGGGAGGGGGGATGAACAGTGTGACCATTGGAGAGAGGAAGTGGGGTGATACAGGGTGGGGTGATACAGGGTGGGGCAGGGGGAGAGGGGTTGCCAGGGCAGTTTCCTAACGGAGTGAGGGCTGGGCTCTAGCACCCAGAGTTGGGGGGTTGGTTTTACCCCAAAGCACAGAGGTCGCTCCACATGGGGGGCCCAGGATATGTCTCTGAGGTTGGGAGGCAGCTAGATGCCCAGGTGGGAGGATCTCCTGGGGCTGCTTTTGTCTTCCCAATGAAGTAGGAAACAGGTTACCAGCTGACCAGAGGGATGGCCCGGTGTAGGAAGTGGGCGGGAGGGTCTGGGAGAGGGGTTGGGGGATCAGAACAGAGGACTGTGGATGATCACAGGGGCTGCAGCGAGAGCCCCTGGAGGTTGGGGGGACACATGTGTCTCCTTCACACACCTTCAGCGCCCCAGGATCAGGATGGAAGGGCACCTGGGGCTGGGCTGTCACCAAGGGATACAGCCGTGTCCGAGAAGAGCGTCAGTGCCTAGGGTGTCTCAGGAGAGTGGTCCTGAGCTAGGTGAGGGGGGTGGGGGATGTGAAAGGCAGTACCATGAGCGGGTCATAGATGGGCTTGTGGGGGAAGGGCAGTTGGGGTCATGACCACAGGGAGTGAGTTGGGGAGGGAAGAGGAGGAGAGCAGGTGGCCATCTTTGGAAGATCTTTCTTCCTTTCCCTGCCCTGCCCCTGAGTCCACTTTCTGTTTTGAACTTTGGCACATATTTCTGATCTTCCTTGATCGTAGCTCCTGTGGGTCTCTGTGTCTCCGCTTCTAGCCCTGGTGCTTGTATACAGCAGGTATCCTATAAATGTTCTTGCATACAGTAGGTGTTCCATATATGTTCTTTTAAAAAAGCTTTTAAAAGAGAATTTATTATTTACTTATTTTAATTTATTTTTGGCTGTGCTGGGTCTTTGTTGCTGTGCGCGAGCTTTCTCTAGTTGTGGCGAGCAGGGGCTACTCTTCGTTGCAGTGCGTGGGCTTCTCATTGCGGTGGCTCCTCTTGTTGTGGAGCACGGGCTCTAGGTGTGCGGGCTTCAGTAGTTGTGGCACAAGGGCTCAGTAGTTGTTGCTCGTGGGCTCTAGAGCACAGGCTCAGTAGTTGTGGCGCATGGGCTTAGTTGCTCTGCGGCATGTGGGATCTTCCCGGACGAGGGATTGAACCTGTGTCCCCTGCATTGGAAGGCGGATTCTTAACTGTTACACCACCAAGGAACTCCCTCCATATATGTTCTTGCATAGAGTAGGTGTCCCATACATGCTTGAGGGTGAACGGGGAGGGCTGATAGCACCCGGCTCTCGGGGTGGGGGACGGGCATCCTAGGTGCATGGTGGGTCCTCACAGTCCATGTCATAGTTTTATTATAAACCAACAGTGTGTCCCCCACAGGTGGAAGAGTGGTTGAGTCCCGGTACTTGCAGTATGAGAAGAAAACCACCAAAAAGGTAACATACAATGTACGTTTGAAACAGTTCTGAACAGAGTTCTGACGAACTTGGAATTCTGAGACAAGTCACACCGGCCAGGCACAGCCTGGTCCTGAAAGAAGCATTCTGGGGGCTTGGTCCAGTTGCCTTTGGGGCTGTCATGCCCTTCGTGCCAAGGCAGGAATCTCTGTCATGTGTGGCTGGTCACTTTGAGAATCTCTTTTGCAGAGCCATGATCTCTGGTGAATCATAAAATTATTCCTGTCTCTCAACCCGGTAATTCCTTTCTGGATTCTGTCCTGAAACAGTTCTGTCTAATGCCTGGCACGTGGTTACCCAGCCTTGGCCTGTATTGTAAAAAAATACCTGTAGGGTTTTAGAGAAAGGGTTTTAGGGGAAAAAAGACATGGCTGAATCACCCAGTGTTACAGGAAGAGTTCAGTGAACTAGCCACACCACAAAAACCATGAAACCATTGAAAATGATGGCATGAAACACTTAACATCTTGGGAACCTGCTTTGTGTGATGTTTAATGAAAATAATCATTAGATTACCCAATGACATATTTTGTTTCAGTGTGTATGGACGGATAGTGTGGTGAAGGTTGTGTTATTCCATTTTCCAAATCTTTGTTTATGATAAAGTTTAGTTAAATATTAATTTCTGCTGCCTTTCTTTTACTCTGGTAGGGTGAATGGCAGGTTAATGTGGCTTAAGATTTGGCTTGAAGAAAAAGGATACCTTTATGCAAACTGATATGCTTCTTGGAGTGACTTTGTTTTTTAATGGACTTTATTTTTTTAGAGCAGTTTTAGGTTCAAAGCAAAATTGAGTGGAAAGTACAGAGATTTCTCATACACACCCCTGCCCGCCCCCTCACATGCGTAGCTTCCCTGTTGTCAACATCCCGCCGCAGAGTGGGGCATATTTACAATCGATGAACCTACATTGACACATCCTTACCCAGAGTCCGTGGTTTACAGTATTGAAATGATTTTCAACAGAGAATACTAGTCCACACTTCATAATTTTAACGTTGCCTGGCAAACTTGGTTACAGCACCCCCATGTGTTTGCACGTTCTAGTATTTTAGATCTTTAAGAGCTTCTCCGTTTTCTTCTTTTTTCATCTTTTAAATTAAGGTGTAATTTACATAGAGGAAGTGTCACTCTTCAGCATACAGTGCTCTGAGTTTTGAAAAACACATCCAGTCACAGACCCATCACAGTCAAGATAGAGAACACTCTGTCACCACCGCCCCCCACTCCAAAGTCCCCTTGTGCTCCCATGGAACCAGCCCCTCCCCACCCCAGGCAACCATGATGTGTTTTCTGTCCCTGTAGCTTTGCCTTTGCAGTAGGCTCACTTAAAAGGTGCCACCCAGGATGCAGACTCTTGCAGTCTGGTTGCTTTCATATAAAGGTCCCTCCGTCCCTGTCGTTGCCTTTTATAGTTAGTGCTAGTTCCTTCTGATGGCTGAAGAATATTCCACTGTACGGATGGACCACAGTGTGCACAGCCACTCCCTGGCAAAGGACATTTGGTTTGTTTCCTGATTTTGGCAATTATGAATAAAGCCACCTTAAACATTCCTGTGCAGAATTCTGTGTGGATGTGTTTTCATTTTTCCCAGGAGGGGAATTGTAGGGTAAATGTCTGTTTGACTTTGTTAGTAACTGCCCAGCTGGTATCCAAAGTGGCTGCCCCTTTTTACATTCCTATGAGCCACAGAGAAGAGTCAGTACTTTAGGACTGAAACCATTCTGGTGGGTATGAAGTGGTATCTCATTGTGGTTTTAAACTGCATTTCCATAACAACTAATGATATTGAGCGTCTTTTCATGTGCTTATTGGCCAGTCCTATATCTTTGGTGATATGTCCTTTCAAATCTTTTGCACATTAAAAAAAAAATGAGGTTGTTTGTTTTCTCATTATTGAGTTTTGAGGGCTCTTTCAATATCTTAGATACCAACTCTTTATGGTGATTTGCAAATATTTTCTCCCAGTGTGTGGCTTGGCTTTCCATTCTCTTAAGTGTCTGGTGAGGAGCAGAAGTGCTCGATTTTGATGAGGTCCAATTTATCGATTTCTGCTTTTATGAAATGTGCTTTTGGTTTCTTCTCTAAGAAATCTTTGCCTTACCCAAGACCATAAAGATTTTCTCCCATGTTCTCTTCTATATAAGTTTAGGTCTGTGGTCCATTTTGAATTAATTTTTGTGTCTGGTGTGATGATGGAATTAAAGTTCGTTTTTAAGTGTGTGGATGTCCTCTTGTTCCAACACCATTTGTTGAAATGACTTTCCTTTCCCTGTTGTATTGTCTCATCACCTCTGTTGGAAAGCAATTGACTATATATGTATGCATCATTTCTGGACTCTATTCTTTTCCATTGTTCTACATGTCTATCTTTAGTCCATTTCCATACTGCCCAGGTTACTTTAGCTTTGTATTATAGTAAGTCTTAAAATTGGGTTGTGTGAATTTTCCCACTCTGTTCTTTTCCAAAACTGACTCTTCTAGTTCCTTTGCCTTTCCATATGAATTTTAGCCTTAGCTTGCCATTTCCTACCAAAACTTTGGGGATTTTAATTGTATTGAATCTATGCATTAGCTCAGGGAGAATAACATCCTAAAAACACCCAAGTCTTTCAATCCATGAACATGGTATACCTCTCCCTTTATTTGGTCTTAGATTTTTTTCATCAGTGTTTTTGTAATTTCTAGCATACAGACCTTCCCCATGTTTGCTTAGGTTTACACCTAAGTATTTGGTGTTTTTTTAGTGCTATTATGCAAGGTACTATCTTGTCTTTTCTTTCTTTCTTTCTTGAAGAAATTTTATTTGTTTGTTTAGAAATAATTCACATATAACATTATATTAGTTTTAATTTTATTTATTTATTTTTAATTTTTGGCTGCATTGGGTCTTTGTTGCTGTGTGCAGGCTTTCTCTAGTTGTGGGGAGTGTGGGCTACACTCCGATGTGGTGCTTGAGCTTCTCATTGCGGTGGCTTCTTTTGTTACCGAGCACTGGCTCTAGGCACTCGGGCTTCAGTAGTTGTGGCTCACGGGCTCTAGAGCACAGGCTCAGTAGTTGTGGCACATGGGCTTAGTTGCTCTGCAGCATGCGGGATCTTCCCAGACCAGGGATCAAACCCATGTCCCCTGCATTGGCAGGTGGATTCTTAACCACTATACCACCAGGGAAGTCCCAATACTAGTTTTAGAGGTACAACATAATGATTCAATCTTTGCAAATATTGCAAAATATCATCACAGTAAGTCTAGTTAACATCCATCACCGCACAGAGTTACAAAATTTTTTTCTTTGCTCAGAACTTTTACATGGTACTGTCTTTTTTTTTTTTTTTTAATATTTATTTATTTAGGCTGCTCCGGGTCCTAGTTGCGGCATGCAGGATCTTCGTGTGGCACGTGAGATCTTTATTTGTGGCATGTGGACTTTTAGTTGTGGCTGCAGATTTCTTACTTGTGGCATGCAGACTTCTTAGGTGCGGCATGCGAACTCATAGTTGCGGCATGTGAACTCTTAGTTGCGGCACGTGTGTGGGATCTAGTTCCCCGACCAGGGATCGAACCTGGGTCCCCTGCATTGGGAGCTCAGAGTCTTATCCACTGGACCACCAGGGAAGTCCCATGGTGCTGTCTTTTAATCTCAATTTCCAAAGTTGTTCATTGCTAGAAATATCTTTTTATGTTGACCCTGTATCCTGCAACCTTGCTAAACATGTTAGTTTTAGTAGTGTTTTTTAGTATGTTTTGAGATTTTCTATGTGAAGAGTCATGTCTGCAAGAAGAGAGTTTTATTTCTTCTTTTGTAACCTGTTTGCCTTTTATTTCTTATTCCTAGACTTCCAATGGGAGGTTGAATAGGAGTGGTGTCTGTACATCAAAATATTCTCATTCTTTATAAGGTCTTTTTTTTTGCTTTTTTTAATTTTATTTTTTGGCCGCGCCACGTGGCTTGTGGTGGGATCATAATTCGCTGACCGGGGATTGAACCTGGGCCTTGGCAGTGAAAGTGCCGAGTCCTAACTACTGGACCACCAGGGAATTCCCTCTTTTTGCTTTTATATTGTTATAATGGCTTGCTAGCTCCATGCACTGCTTGCTTTTTTAATAAGTTTTGAAGATTAATACCTGTCCAAAAGCTTTGTTTTTTCTGACAACCGGAGTAATATGTTCTCTTTCCTAAACTGGCCAGTACTAAAAATTATGCAGAAAATCAGTCATCTGTAATCTGCCATGTCAGAGATCATCACCAGCAAACATTTTGGTGGTTTCCTATGTTCTACGCGTGTGAGGGTATCCTTCTGACAAAATTAGTTCATCCTGTATGTATGCAATTAAATGTCAGAACTCCTTGAATCTATCCCTTGCCTCAAGGTAAGAGCAGATGCAGACCTTGCAAACTGCAGAGGGGCCCCTTCTCGTGGAAGGAAAGTGTCTTGTCCCCTGAATGTCATATATTCCCCTAACAGCCTCCTGCAGCAGATGCATTAAAGGCCAGTGGGAAGATGCCTGAAGGTGGAAGAAAACCCAACCCATTCCAGAAGAGCAAAGGTACGTAAAGATGGAAGGAGGGTGAAACAGCACTGAGGCTTAGGAAGTGATGAGCGTGGTGGTGAATTTTGTTTTTAAGTATGCAAGTTTAAGACGCCCTTTCCTTTCTGGAAAGTATGAGGAAAAGGAGCTTGGCAGAGAGTTTCAGCATAAAGACAGATTTGGGGCATATGAAGATCTGAAGGGGGTTGGCAGGGGAATGGGGGGGAGTCATTTCCTTTCTATATGACCCCACAGAAGAGCCGCATTGCCATCATGGTACTCCCCTGGGGCACCAGTTCCCTGATCATGTGACTGTTTCCCCACCAGAGCTCTGAGAGCAGGAATTTCAGAGAGGGTATGAGACCTCATTTTCCTGCCTCTCACTACCTTGGGTTGGGTCTTCCTCATAATGGTCTCCCCATACCCCTTCTACTAGAAGCTTTCACCAAAGTGATATGAAAAACTTTCAGTTTTTCTGGTTGTAGACATGATATGCGTTTGTTATTAAACAAAATTGGAGAATGTAGCCCAGAAGGGCGGAAACTCACTTATGATCTACCACTCAGACCATCGCTGTTGGTATATTTGCTATTTGGTCCTAGTCAGTGTGCTCATTCTAGAAGTCTGGGAAGGCTCCTCTCCAGAGTAGTAGTTCACCCACCTCCTCCAGTGCCTGCTTCACCAGCAGTGGTGGGCAGCTCTTCTTTTGCATAAGAGCGAGTCACAGAAAGCAAAATTGTTTCTCGGCCTGCAAACCCTCATTCAGAATGGTGACAGCTTTGCGTCCCATAGAGGAATACTAAGTATGTTCTTTTACAGGTTAGATTTCCTGCTTATTGTTCAGATCAAGGGTCAGCAAAACTTTTCTGAGCCAGTGGTTAGTATTTTAGGCTTCGCAGGCCAGGGGGTCTCTGTCATAGAAACTTAACTCTGCCTTATCGCAGCGTGAAAGCAGCCACAGACAGTGTGTACACAAGTGGGCATGTCTGTGTCCCAGTTATTTACAAACACAGGAAGTGGGCCGGATCTGGCCTGCATGCTAGAGCTCGCTGATCTTGGCTTGGATGTTTGTCAGAAATTGTGCTGTTCCTTGACCCAGGCACGATTGAGAAGCAAGCACATGGAGCTGGAGCCGGCCTTCTAGTCTTTTCTCATGCAGTTGGGTTGAAGGCCATGTGTGAAGCTGGGAAAGCTGGCATGGCCAGAGGGGTCAAAAACTGGGCCTGCCACATTTAAAAATCAGGGTTCTCAGGACTTCCCTGGTGGCGCAGTGATTGAGAATCCGCCTGCCGATGCAGGGGACGCGGGTTCGTGCCCCGGTCCAGGAGGATCCCACATGCCGCGGAGCGGCTGGGCCTGTGAGCCATGGCCGCTGGGCCTGCGCATCCGGAGCCCACAGGCGGGAGAGGCCATAGCAGTGAGAGGCCCGTGTACTGCAAAAAAAAAAAAAAAAAGAGCAGAGGGCAGAACAAGTATATCATGTGTTATTAGATTCTTATACCCTGAACACAGCATCTTTTATTTTTTATTTGAAGTATAGTTGATTTACAGTGTTGTGTTAGTTTCAGGTATACAACAGAGTGGTTCAGTTATACATACATATATATATATTTTATACACACACACACACACACACATACACACACACACACACATATATATTTTTCAGATTCTTTTCCCTTATGGGTTATTACAAAACATTGAGTAGAGTTCCCTATGCTATACAGTAGGTCCTTGTTTATCTGTTTTATACATAGTGGTGTGTATATGTTAATCCCAAACTCCTGATTTTTCCCCCCCTTCCCCTTTGGTAACCATAAATTTGTTTTCTATGTCTCTGGGTCTGTTTCTTTTTTGTAAATAAGTTCATTTGTACACAACACCTTGTACTTAAACTAAGCAGAAAGCCTTATTTGTATCTTTCAGTTATAAAGACTGCATCTCTTTTCTAGTTCTACTTTAAAATATATTCAAGTTGATGGGTGGGAATTTCCAAAGGTTTTTCAGCCTTCTCTACTGCTCCCTCATAAGAAACTGAGTTTTTGGAACCAGGTGAAATTGTACAGAAAAGTTAGCTGCTCCCGGCCTTAAGTATAGAGTATCTTGCTGACTGTGTTGACTTCTGGGGATTCTCATTGGGCCCACAGACAGCAGTGGAACTGGCAAAGGTGACCTGCAGTCTACCTTGCTGGAAGGGCATGGCACTGCCCCACCTGACCTGGATCTCTCGGCCATTAATGGTAAGTCATTGGCTGTACCTGTCCTTTCCCCAGCTGGGGGTTGCAATGCATGTCTGAGGGCTCCCAAAATATGCTCTTCTCACCTTAAAAACACTTTTTTTTTTAAATTGAAGCATAGTTGATTTACAGTGTTGTATTAGTTTCAGATGTACAGCAAATTGATTCAGTTATACATATATATATCTATTCTTTTTCAGATTCTTTTCCCTTATAGGTTATTACAAAATATTGAGTATAGTTCCCTGTGCTATACAGTAGGTCCTTGTTGGTTATCTATTTTATATACAGTAGTGTGTATGTGTTAACCCCAACCTCCTAATTTATCCCCCCCCCCTTTGGTAACCATAAGTGTTTGTTTTCAATGTCTGTAGGTCTGTTTCTGTTTTGTATAAGTTCATTTGTATCATTTTTTTTTTAAGATTCCACATATAAGTGATATCATATGATATTTGTCTTTCTCTGTCTCGCTTATTTCACTTAGTATGATAATGTCTAGGTCCATCCATGTTGCTGCAAATGGCATTATTTCATTCTTTTATATGGCTGTGTATATATACCACATCATCTTTATCCGTTCATCTGTTGATGGACATTTAGGTTGCTTCCATGTCTTGGGTATTGTAAATAATGCTGCTGTGAACACTGGGGTGCATGTATCTTTTCAAATTATGGATAAAACGCTTTTCTTGATCTTAGACAAAAGCGTGGTCCGAAAGACTCCACAGTTAGAAAAAACAATGTCAAAGAAAGCTGAGTCATCATCATTTTCTGCCTTGAGGAAAAAGAGCCCAGTAAGTCTCTGAAATGAGAGGGAAGCCACTATAGCAGGTTGGCTAAATCTGCCCTGTGCCACGTGCCCCTCGAAACCCGGGGACTCCAAGAATAAACAAGCCAGCTGTGCCTTTTAGAACAAAAACCTTACCCATCCTTAGAGGATTTGCAGTTTCAGTTTCCCCAGCTACATGTACAGGAGGGGATACAAATGCAGGATCATGTGAAAAATGAGATTGAGGCCTTGTTTGCCAGTGCCACGCTAGGGAAGGCACTGGGCCAGGCCCTGTTCACGGCAGGGAGGGCGGCCAGGCTGTGGTCTCACCCAGGTGGGAACCCCAAGTCCTGGTTCTGGCAAGGCAACAAGTTGGTGGGTGCCCTTCAGCTTACGCTTGACAGCCCAGCTTGCAGGAAGGGACCAAACCACCTTCCTTTTCACAGAGGACTCGAAAGACTAAATGAGCAAATAGAAACGAGTCGATACGCAGTCTAGAATTGTTGAATTACTGATTGAAAAAAAGTACAGACAGGTTAGGATTCTGCCCCTCCCCGGAAAGAGAGCTGGCTCTATACCAGTTCACGGGGAACCAGCAGTGTCTTTTTCTTCTCCTGAAGGATCTCTCCGAAGCGATGGAAATGATGGAATCCCAAACACTACTCCTGACTCTGCTGACCTTGAAGGTGAGGACGGAGCCTCCTGCACGCGTGTCGTGGGTGGAAGGGCGGCCACCGTCAGCCGCGGAGGTGAGGTCGCCTCTGGCCTGAGCTTTTGTTTTGCATTTCCCAGATGGAAAGTGGTCTTGCTGCATTCGAAGAAAAGGCAGAAAAGAATTTATTAATAATGTGCAAAGAGAAGGAGAAGCTCCAGAAAAAAGCTCACGAGCTGAAGCGCCAATTTCTCCTCTGTCAGAGGAAGCGGGAGCTGGCAGGCGTCCTGGACGCGCAGGTCAGGGGTGACCGCAGCCTCCAAGAGGCGCATCCTGGCAGCATTGTCCCACGGGGGTGGTGGGGGAGTGGTTGGAGGGAGCCTTTATTGTGAGCGTCGCTCCTCGCCTGGCTCTGACCCTGTGCCCGGCTTTTGACACCACTGGGTGTTGCTATGTGACGGTTTATCAGAGGACAAGGCGGTAATGTCAGAACCAACCAGCAAGAGGGCTCTGTCCCTTTAATACACATGGGCATGTATTCTGGTGACTTGTATCCTGAGACTTGTGCCCAGTGACACAGATGTACTCCAGACCTGCCCATTTGGGCCAGGGTGCTGGTGGGAGACTTGGGCTTGGTGCTGTGTGGTCAGTGCTGGGACGGGAGTGTCCATGCTAGGGAAGGTCACAGCGAATCGTGGGAACCTAGAAAGGACCGATCAGGGAATGGGGCTCCTCACCCAGTAAGTATGTATCCTGGGGCCGCCATAACAAAGGACCGCAGAGTGCGCGGCGGCTTAGACAATTGACATGTATTCTCTCTCAGTTCTGGAGGCTGTAAGTCTGAGATCAAGGTGTCTGCAGGGTTGGTTCCTTCCGAGGGCCACGAGGGAAGGATGTGTCCCAGCTTCTTTCCTTGGCTTGTCGATGGCGTCTTCTCCCTGTGTCTCGTCACCTGGCTCTCTCCCTCTGAGTGTCTGTCTCCACATTTCCCCCTTTTGTAAGGACACCTGTCATACTGATCAAGGTCCAGCTTAATGACCCCACCTTAACTGAATTACCTCTGTAAAGTCTCCAGATCAGGTCACATTCTGAGGTGCTGGGGGTTGGGATGTCAACAGAGGAATTTGTGGGGACACAATTCAGCCCGTAACACCCAGCATGTACACATGAGTGTGCCCAGCAGCCCGGCCCTGAGCTGAGAACAGGGTCCCTATCCTCGTGGAACTCACAATAGAAGGGAAGGGAAAGACAGTCAAACAAATGAATCCTTACAACCCCCAGACGGCGTGTACAAGGGAAAAGGGGTTGCCGGGCATGGCCTTGGTGGGGGGCAGGCATGTCAGCTCAGTGCTCTGAAGCAGGAGGGCCCAGCCCTGGAACAAGCTGGAAGGCGGACACATGTTCCTGGTGAGGAGACCCAGGCCACCTTGCTACTGGCCGGGCCATCTTCGGGGCACCTGGGAGTGAGGGGAGAGCCCACTGCACCGTTGGAAGTTTCTCTGGGAGACCTGGCAGAACAGTGCTGTGTCTTAACCTCACAGGTGCCATCTGCTAAACTTCTGGCGAGGTGAGTGCAGGGCCTCGTCCCACAGGCTCCTTCCCCTTCTGCCTGCAGATCGAGATGCTGAGCCCCTGTGAGGCCATAGCCAGCTGCTTTAAGGAACGATACAAGACATTTGCGACGGCCCTGGACACCACGAGGCATGAACTGCCCGTGAGATCGGTCCACCTGGACGGAGACGGGCAGTGCTTCTTAGGTAGGAAACGGGGCAACTGCCCGGCAAGGGGTGGGACAAACCTCCCAGTGCATGCTGGCGTCTCCCGTGTCCTGGGCATCTTTATCCGTTCGTGTCAGGTCATAGGCCTCCTCTCAGGTAGACGGCGCATACCCCATCAAATGGCAGAAGACGCAGGGGGCCAGCAAGGCTGCGGTTTGTGTGGGGTCGTGCCCTAAGTAAGGACTGTGTTGGGATTTGAACCTAGGTCTGTAGGACCCCCACAGTGATTTCCCGTCCTGCTGAAAGGCGTCCTGGGGAGCCTGCTGTCTCTACAAAGGTGCTTTGGTGGCTGGGGAACAACAGGGCCACCGACCCCAGCCCTGTCCTGCCTTCTAAGCAGAGCTGAGAGGGTCCCTTTCCTGTATAGCGTTCCCACCTAATACTTCACTTGAAGAAGGTGGCAAGTGTGGAGTGCCATCCTCTATCCTAAAATTCTCTTTAGAACAAGTATCTTCCCCAAACAAGTTTTCAGCTGCCCTACAGTTTGGTCCTCCCTCTCCCTCCCTCCCTCCCTCCCTCCCTCCCTCTGCCTGCCTCCCTCCCTCCCTGTCTCCTGTACCCCACCCTCCCTTCCTCCCTTTCTTTCTCTGAAGTATAGTTGATTTATCAATACAATGTTGTGGTAGTTTCTGCTGTATTGCAAAGTGACTTAGTTATACACATATAGACATTCTCTTTTTTTTTGTATTCTTTTCCATTATGGTTTATCACAAGATATTGAATATAGTTCCCTGTGCTATGTAGTGGGTCCTTGTTTATCCATCCTATAGATACTAGTTTGCATCTGCTAACCCCAGCCTCCCACTCCATCCCCCCCGCTGCCCCTTGGCAACCACAGGTCTGTTCTCTGCGTCTGTGAGTCTGTTTCTGTTTCGTAGATAAGTTCATTTATGTCATATTTTAGATTCCACTTATAAGTGATGTCATATGATACTTGTCTTTGTCCGGCTTACCGCACTTACTATGATAATCCCTAGGTCCATCTGTGTTGCTGCAAATGGCATTATTTCATTCTTTCTTATGGCTGAGTAGTATTCCATTGTATATAGGTACCACATCTTCTTTATCCATTCACCTGTCCATGGACATTTAGGTTGCTTCCATGTCTTGGCTTATTGTAAATAGTGCTGCTATGAAGATAGGGGTGCATGTATCTTTTTGAATTAGAGTTTTGTCCAGCTATATGCCCAGGATTGGGATTGCTGGGTCATATGACATAGAGTTTGGTTATTTCTAAGCAAAGTTCTCATGAGCCACCTGGACGTGTTTAGCTTGATTTTACTGATGTAAAATCAAGCCTTTTCCGACGTGAAATAGTATATGTGTGAAACGGGACCTGAAAAATGAGCCATGTTGAACCATCATCTGTGTCCAGGTTTCTAATTTTATAATTATGGCAACCAACTGCACGTCTATATCTCTTGGTCTCCATCTCTGATAAATGCCCTAGATAGTTGCCAGGAGTTGGGATTGGGGACTGTTTGAGTTTCCTAGGGCTTCTGTAACAAAATACCACAAACCAGGTGGCCTAAAACAACAGAAATTTATTCCCTCCCAGTTGAGGGGACTAGAAGTCCGAAATCAAGGTGTCATTGGGGTTGGCTTCTTCTGGAGGCTCTAGGGGAGAATGCATCCCCTGGCTTTTAGTGTTCTGGCAATCTTGGCTCATGGAGCATTCCTTCAGACTCTGACTCTGTTTTTTTTTTTTTATTAAGCTTTTTAAAAATATTTATTTATTTATTTTTGGCTGCATCGGGTCTTAGTTGTGGCACATGAGATCTTTTCGTAGCAGCGCGTGGGCTCTTCATTGCGGCGTGCAGGCTCCAGAGTGTGGGGGCTCTGTAGTTGTAGCTCTCTAGTCGTGGCTTGTGTGCTCCGTAGCTGTGGCATGCGGGCTTAGTTGCCCCGCGGCACGTGGGATCCAGGGATCGAATCTGCGTCCCCTTCATTGGAAGGAGCATTCTTAACCACTGGACCACCAGGGAAGTCACCAAGCTTTATTTTATTTTGGTATTGTTTTTTGTTTTTTTAAAATTTTTATTGCAGTATAGTTGATTTACAGTGTTGTGCTGCTGCTTCTGTCTTCACATGGCCTTGTTTCTGAGCGCCTCTGTGTCTAAACTGCCCTTTTCTTAGAAGGACACCAGTTATTGGATTAGGCCCCTCCCTAATGACCTCATTCTAACTCCGTTATATCTACAAAAACCTCATTTCCAGTTAGATCACCTTCACAGGTACTTGAGATTAGGACCTGAACATGTCTTTTTGGGAGGACACAGTTCAGTCCCCTGGCAAAGAAGATATGTGTTTGTAAGAACGCTTATAAGGTTCCCCAAGTGTTATAATTTACAGCTGGGACATGTGCTGGACTCGGAGAGATGCTGGCTTTGTTAGAGCAGGGGGGACCCAGCGCTGTTGCAGGCGGCTCTCTGCTGGGGGGGCGTTGGGGGCAGAAGTGCTGGGAACCGGGAGTGGGAACCATGGGTTTGTTCTTAAGTTACTCCTAGACCAGATCTTCTCTGTCTTTTGGATTTGCTTCTGCTGAGGACACCAGTGCACCATTCCAGGTATGTTCCGATGACTGCCTAGATGGCAGACACGCATGGCCTGCCATCTCAGAGCCCCGTGATCTCAGGCAAAGGGGCACAGAGGCAGTACCAGTGCACGAATATCTTCCTTCACGACCCTTTCTGCCTTCGAGCTCATCACGATTCCTGCATAACAAGAGAGCATTCCAGCAAAAGGAGAAAAATACAGTCAGCCAGCCAGCTCGTGCATCCATTGCTTGGGGCACCTTGAAACCATGGCTGACAACCCCTTTTCCCCTCCAGACAAGTTGCAGGGGGAATTGACGACCACATGCCATCTGCTGGGAGAACTTGGCATCAGCAGCTCAGAAGAAAACGCAAAGGCCTTGGACCTGCTGAGGGAACTCAAGGAAATGACCCAAAAGAAGGATCTGGAGCTCCAAAGGTATTACAGAAAATATTTTTTAAAAAAGATAGTGCCCCTCTCCCTGCATCTCCTCGTCGGGCAGAGATGGGCTGTTGGCGGCTGCCCTGTGGAAGGTGTGCTGTGTTCCGGAGGGTGGGCAGCTCTGGTGTTTGCAGGGGCCGAGGGTACGAGGGTCCAGCGAGGCAGGGAGAGGGGAATCGGCAAGATGCCTTCAACCCAACCAAAAGTCCTGTGCTCGTTCTTGAGCAGCCAAAATAGAAAGGGGCGCTCACTTCCTTGGGGTAACACAGCAGTTCAGGGGCCCTCAGATAGTTTTTTTGACGCTCTGTGTGGCTCGTGAGGTCTTAGTTCCCCAGCCAGGGATCAAACCCAGGCCATGGCAGTGAAAGCAGAGAGTTCTAACCACTGGACCGCCAGGGAATTCCCAGGAACTTCTTATTGATGTATAAGTACATATAGAAAAGCCACAGATTGTAACGGTACAGCTCAGTGGCTTTCACTACCGGGCACCCTTGTGTAACCAGTGCCCAGGTCCGCTCAGCCTATGTCCAGCCCCCGAAAGCCACCCGGTCCCCTTCTGTCTCTCCTCCAGGACATTTCTAACCATGAGGCTTTCTTCCACCTCTTCCAAAAATGAATCTAGTTTTCTTCTCCCTTACGATGCCAAATGTACTTCCCGAGGTGCCTGAGAGGTTTGAAGGTACTCGTGATAAACGCCACCTGCTGTGGCATCTTCCTCATCACTCTGTGCCCCGGGATGGAATCAGACATGCCAAAGTGTTCTAGATGGCCGGGGTCACGGGAGTGAGCGGGGAAGCACGCTCGTTCTGTGCTGATCTCCCCACTGCCGTTTATCTTGTGTGGTTGCTGGGGGAGCTCCCCGTTCATGGCTCTGCCTCCCGCTCTTAGGATGGTTCCTGTCAAGTGTTGATACTCCCTAAATAGTTGTCGAGTAAACAACTCTTTTCTTTCACACCTGCCCGGTCCTGCTCTCAGGGCTTCCCTGTTTGAGTTCCGTTCAGACAAAACTTATTCACCGCCGCTTTCCCACGAGCCCGAGGAGGGTCACCCTGAACCTCCCCCCGCCCCCGCCCCCCGCCATGGCAGCTGCGAAGGTGCTCGGGCACAGAGGGTGAAAAGCTTTCATCATCGTCTTGTTTCCACAGGAGCTTTACCCAGGTTCTGGAACTCTCCGCCGAGGCGAGTAAAGAGGCAGCCTTAATCAACCAGGAGGCCTGGGAAAAGGCCCAGGGCCCCAAGGCCACCAGCCAGTGGTATTTCAATCCTGAGGAGGCCACTGGTGGGGAAACTCAGGGAGAGCTAAGGAGCCTGCTCCTTTCGGGCCACGACGAGCCGTGAATCCACACGCAGGCTGTGTCCCCAACTGGAGTGGGGACCTTCCTGCACACCATGGGGAAGGAAGCACGTCCTGTGCCCCTTGTTTGGGGTGGGGAGAGGGGGTGGACCTGCAGTGACCCACATATGATGTTCTGGAAACTTGAGCACTTTATACACTTAGCCTAGCCATATAGTTATTGTTTTGTAAGATAGTCCCGTTGGATAATTTAACAAATAAAACTGTTTTGCAGTTGAGCCTTGGTTTCTCTGTAAGGGGCAGTGGAAGGTGCGTGTTGTCCCAGCTTATTCCAAAGAGCTGGTCCTGAGCCTCAGAACCTCACAGACATCATGAATCCAGCTGACCCTTGCACACTGTGGGTTTGAATTGCCGGTCCACTTATACGTGGATTTTTTTCAGTAGTAAATACTGTAGCACGACACGATCCGTGGTTGGTTGAATCCGCGATGTGTAACTGCGGCTACGGAGGGCAGACTATAGGTTCTACGCAGATTTTCGACTGCACAGCCCCTAACCCCCTGTTGTTCAAGGGTAAACTGTATTTCACTTTCAAGATGATTTCATGTCCTTTAGTCACAGGGCAGTTCTGTTCAACAACCCACAGCAAGTTCAGAGCTGGCCCTCAAATGGAAATTCCCCATCCAGTCCAAAGTCCCAGTGGCCACCCTTGGGGGACGCCTACGCGGTTTTGCCGTAGCTGAGATCTACACTCCACTCGGGACTATGGCACAGAGGGTCGGTCCAGCCCACGCTTGGGCTTCTGTCTACACCACGTGGGCCCTGGCAGTCTTCCTGGTTCCCAAGGAGCATTCCTCCATTGACATCTACCAGTTCCCACCTACAAGCAACTTTTTGACACGACACCCCATCCACTATCAGTAGTTTCTTGGTTCGCCCGCCCGCATGTCATGTGGATTACCTTCCCGGTGACCAGAGGCCTAAGAGGCACTCTGTTGTCCCCACATAACTTTTCCCTTCGTGGGCCGGTGGCCAAAGCTCAGATCTATAGAAATCTGACCTTGCTCTGGCAGGAAGGTGTGACCCAACATTCTCTTTACTTTCATTAGAGCTACTGCTCATAACAATAGCCAGAGGTTACACTGCACCATTTTTCTTGTTTGTTTGCATTTCCCTAAGCACTGGTGGAGTTGGATCCAGCTCTACATTTCAACGGTAAATTTTATCTTTAACTGATGGCAGCTAAGCTGATGTTCACCCAAGAATCCAAGGTGCTTCAACCCCCCCCAACTTTCATCCTTTCTCTTCCCAACCCCCATGTTTCCATGAACCAGGGCCATTCTAACAAATCCCACCTTCTCTGACCTGTTGTGTGGTGGTTTCTGAGTTAGTGTTTAATGGGGACAGAGTCTCAGTTTTGCAAGATGAAAAGTCTGAAAAAGTCTCAGTTTTGCAAGATGGTGCTGGTGGTTGCACACCCATGTGAATATTCTTAACACCAGTGACCTGTATGCTTAGAAATGATTACTACGGTACATTTTCTGTATTTCTTACCACAATAAAAAAATGTAAACAATGGGGGGAGAGTAATTATTCATAATCCAGGAAGACAGGAGAGAGAACAATAGCAGAAGAAACTTCAATCCATGTGTATGGTGAAGAACTAACCTTGCCTAAGAGAAATTGGGCCTTTGCTGTCAGCTCTTAGGAGGTGACTTCTAGGCCCCTGGAATGTTCTGCTGGATAGGAGTATCTGTGTGCATGAGGACTTCGGGCCATGGGGGGCTTGAGTACTGCCTTTGGAAGAGACTGGAGACTGAAAATCAGCCATGCAGCTGTACGTGACCATGCCCCAACAAAAACTCTGAGTACTGAGGCTTGGGTGAGATTCCCTAGTTAATAATTGGTGTGTGTTGTCACACAGTGTGGCTGGGAGGGGGAATTGCCATCTGTGAGTCTCCAGGGAGAGAGCAACTGGAAGCCCCATGTTTGGACCCCTCCTGGACCCTGCCCCATGCATCTCTTTCTTGGGTTGGTTTTAGTTGTATCTTACCACTGTAATAAACTGTAACCGTGAGTATAACAGCTTCCAATGAGTTCTGTGAGTCCTTCTAGTGAATTATTGATTAACTATTGATTAACTAACCAATAATGAACTACCGGTTAATTATTAACCGATAGCTAACTATTGGTTAACCAATAATTATTAACTAACCAATAATTAACTATTGGTTAATTATTAATTAACCATCTCAAAACCACCTGAGATGGTTTTGGGAGCCCTCCCGTTTGCAATAGGTGTCAGAAGCATGGGCAGTGGTCCTGCCTCTGTGGAAATGTGACGGTTCCTCAAAACGTTAAACGTAGAATTACCATGTGATTCAGCCATTTCACTCCTAGGTATGGACCTTAAAACAATTGAACCCAGAGACTCCAATAGATACTTGAGTACCAATGCTTATAGCAGCACTATTCACAATTGCCAAAAGGTGGACACAACCCAAATGTCCATCAGTGGGTGAATGGAAGAACAGAATGTAGTGCATCTATGCAATGGAATATTACACAGTCATAAGAAAGAGTGAAACTCTGATTCATGCTACAACATGGATAAACCTGGAAAACATGCTGAATGAAGAAGCCAGACATAAAAGGCCAAGTGTTTTATGATTTCATTTACGTGAAATGTCCAGAAGAGGCAAATCCATGGAGACAAAAAGCAGATCAGTGGTTGCCAGCAGCTGGGGGACAGGGAATGGGAGTGACTGCTAATTGGTGTGGGGTTTCCTGTAGGGTGATGAAATATTCTGGAACTAGATAGAGGTATTGGTTGCACAACCCTGAATATATTAAAAACCACTTGTAGTGGGTCAAATTGTGGCCCCCAGAATATACATCCATCTGGAACCTCAGAATGAGATTGAATTTGGAAGAAGGATTTTTGCAGATGTAATTAACACAAGGATCTCAAGGTGAGGTCATCTTGGATTGGCAGTGGGCCCTAAGTCCAATCACAGGTGACCTTATAAGAAAAGATCAGGGAAAACAGATATAAGACACAGAGAAAAGAAGGCCATGTGATGACAGAGGCAGAGATTGGAGCCGTGTAGCTACAAGCCGAGGAAGGCCAAGGATTGCCAGCAGCCACCAGAAGCTAGGAGAGAGGCATGGGAAGGATTCTCCCTTAGAGCCTCCAGAAGGAACCATCCCTGCCCACACCTTGATTTTAGTTTTCTGGCCACCAGAATGGTTAGAATAAATTTCCATAGTTTTAAGCCTCCAAGTTTGTGTTAATTTGTTATGACAGACCCAGGAAAAAATACACCACTGAATGGTACACTTTAATACGATAAGCACACGCATGCACACATACACAACCCTCCTGCAGCCTTCCTCATCTCCACCAATGACAGTCCAAACTTCTAGCACTTAGGCCGAACCCTCCTGTTGCCCTATATTCAGGATATAAGTGTCTGATAATCTGCATATGCTTGTTTTTCCCTCTGCTCTTTTTTCTTCTTTCTCCAGCAGCTTTTAGACTATTCGTCTTCCCTGTAGTTCCCTTCATCTTTTGGCCTCTATTAGCAATTGTGAAATCATGCCACCCACCGTCTAAAATGGGCAGTGGTATACCACATGCTTCAATTAAGCAAGGGCTCCAGAGGGCTGCAGAATGAACAGATGGTATGTAAAATACACTCTGTCATGTTAGGAACTAAACTTAAAACTATTTAAGAAAAAACTATTCATTGTGAAGATGAATCACATGGAAAGATTGCCGTGATTTTTTAAATGAAAACTGGTCAAGATAATGTGTAGGGTGTGGAACAATTTGTGTTAAAATTTCTAAAAATCTGGAAAGATAAACAAAAATGTGTTGAGAGAAGCTGTGTCCAGGGTGGGGGTACTGGGGACCCTGAGGTTAGAGGGATGCTTGCATGTGATTCTTGTTGCATTTTGTGTTTCTCTGGTCAAGTATTTTCTCATCTGCATGTATCACATTTCCACAAGAAATTCATACATGGAATTCAAGCAAACAGGCTTTCTAAATTGCCATGCTTACATTCAAGTTATGGTGTCTCAACCTCAGCACTGTTGATGTTTGCAGCCAGATCATTTTTTTGCAGCAGAAGCCATCCTGCATATTTTATTTTATTTTATTTTATTTTTTTATTTATTTGGTTGCACCAGGTCTTTGTTGTGGCACGTGGGCTCCTTAGTTGCTGCATGCGAACTCTTAGTTGCAGCATGCATGTGGGATCTAGTTCCCTAACCAGGGATCGAACCTGGGCCCCCTGCATTGGGAGTGCGGAGTCTTAACCCCTGCCCCACCAGGGAAGTCCCCATCCTGCACATTGAGGGATGTTGAGCATCATCCCTGACCTTCATTCACCAGATGCCAGTAGCAGTCCCCCAACCAGAAACATGTCTGGACATTGCTCAGTGACCCCAAGGGTTGGAATTGCTCTGTGTGGTAACCCCTATGATGAGGCAGGCCCATTCCCTGTGCCTGCCCCCACCCCCACCCCATCAGCCACACCATCTTCATTCATTGACCTCATTCATTTATGGCAGAAGAAAAGATGAGAATGCAGCTCTGTGTGACTGCTTCTCGACCATGACTGGGCTGAGAATTAACACAAAGTCTGGCAAAAATCTCGACAAGAGTTGGCAAACTACAGACTTTCAAGCCAAATCTGAACTTCCTCCCGTGCCTGCACATAAAGTTTTATTGAAACATAGCCACACCCATTTGTGTACATATGGTCTGTGGCTGCTTTCACTCTATAATGGCAGAGTTGAGTCTTTGTGGCAGAGACCATCTGGCCTGCAAAGCCTAAAGTACTTTCCATCTGACCTAGTAAAAGTTTGCTGACCCCGATCGAAACAGTAAAGTAGGAAATCTAAGTTGTAAAAGAACATAGTTAGCTTTTTCCTGTGGGACTCAAAAGTTGTCACCATTTTTGAATGAGGGTTTGTGGGCCAAGAAAGAGTTTTGCTTTTTGTGAATTGCTCCCATGCAAAAGAAGAGCTGTCCACTATTGCCGGAGAGGCAGGCATGCAAGGAGTTGGACAAAGTGCTGCGCTGGCGAGGGACCTTCCAAGACTTCTTATAGAATGAGCACACTGACTAGAATTGAACACCAAATATGCTGACAGTGATGGTCTGAGTGACAGATCATGAGTGAGCTTCTGCCCTCCTGGTTTCCGTTTTCCGTTTTTTTGGTAATGATCACATGTCAGGTCTACAATCAGAAAAACTGTGGTTTCATATCAATTTGGTGACTGCTTCTAGAAGGAGGGGTTGGGGAGGCTATCATAGCAGATGGGAGATAAGAAGACACAACTCAAGGCAGTACTCAAATCCTCTCTGAAAATCCTGCTGTCAGAGCACTGCGGGGGAAACAATCACAAAACAAAGAAATAATGCAAAAACGCAGTGCCACCGTGGTGACACAGCTCTTCTCTGGGGGCACACAGGGAAGGAAGTGACCATATCTGTGGGGGAGTTATAAGCTCTCCCCACTTCCCCACATCCTCCCTAACCTCGCAATACCCCCCAAATCTGCCATCACACCAAAACTCTGCCAGCTCCTTCTTCTGACCCTTCCAATAAGGAGCGAGGGATTTTTAACTTCATATACCTGATACAAAATTTGCCACCATGCTCATCACTACCTGAAAATCAGAGGTGTTTCACACTCTCCTTCTGCCATTAAATACATTTGCAATTCCCTTCCTAGTTATATACCCCAAAGAATTGAAAACAGGTTATCTTAGTCCGTCTGGGCTGCTATAACTGAATACCATAGACTGGGCAACTTACAAACAACAGAAACTGTATTTCTTGCAGTTCTGGAAATCCAAGCTCAAGGCACCAGCAGATTCATTGTCTGGTGAGGGCTGCTTCCTGGTTCATAGGCAGCGTCTTCTTGCTGTGTCCTCACATGGTGAGAGGGGCAAGGGAGATTTCTGGGGTCTCTTTTATGAGGGCAATAATCCCATTCATGAGGGTTCCACCCTCATGACCTAATCATCTCCCAAAGGCCATGTTAGAAGCTGCCTTTCACACTGAACAGGTCAGCGTATGTTTCAGAACACTAGGGGTTAAAGGAAAGATTTTCAAACTTGCAGAGAAGAAGAAACAGAAAGTCATGATGTCTGAATTTCAATAGCAACATGGGCAGCTGGAAGAGAGCGGAGTTAGGTCTTGTCTGGGTAACACTCAGGTTTTTCAAAACTAAGATATATCATGGGGGCTCCACATACAGGTGGTAGAACCGTCAAAAAACAAGACAATTGCCACACACAAATGTATGGTTACTTTCAAAAAGGAAGTTACAGGACTGAGCCTGTGTGCTGCAACTACTGAAGGCCGCGCGCTGGAGCCCGCGCTCTGCAACAAGAGAAGCCACCGCAATAAGAAACCCATGCACCGCAACGAAGAGTAGCCCCCGCCTGCCACAACTAGAGAAAGCACACACACAGTAACAAAGACCTAATGCAGCCAAAAAAAAAAAAAAAAAAATAGGAAGTTACAAGCAGGGAGCAGCAACCCTTTAACTTGGGGGTGAGAATATAATAATGGGTCTATTGTTACTTTTTGACCTCTACCGACAAGGTTTTTTTTTTTTTTACATACTTACTGATATAATCCACAAACCACATAATTCACTCATTTAAAGTGTATAATTAAAGGATTTTTAGTATATCCACAGACTTGTGCAACCATTACCATAATCAGTTTTAAAGTATTTTCAACACCTCAGAAGGAATCACCATACTCTAGCATTCAGCCCCTTTCCCCACCCTTCCACACACACAACCCCAGGCCTCAACAAGCACTAGTCTACCTTCAGTAGGTGTGGCTTTGCCTATTATGGACATTTCATATGAATGGACTCATATACTATGTGATCTTTTATATCTGGCTTCTTTCACTCACCATGATGCTTTGAGGTTCATCCACATTGCAGTGTGAATCAAAACTTCATTCCTTTTTATAGCTGTATAATATTCAATTGTAGGTATGTACCACATTTTGCTTTTCCATTTGTCTGTTGATGGTATTTGGGTTGTTTCCACTTTTTGACTGTTACAGTAAAGTTGAAGTGACTATTCAAGGATAAATTTTGTGTGGACATATGTTTCCATTTCATTGGGGTATATATACTTAAATGTGGAATTGCTAGGTCCTATGGGAACTCTATGGTGAACTTTTTCAGGAATTGCCAAACTGTTTTCCAACGTTGCTACACAATTTGCATTTCACCAGCAATTAAGAGATTTCCAATTTTTAATTCATCCTCATCAAAATTTGTTATCTGACTTTTGATTGTAACCATTCTAGTGCATTCCAGGTGGTATCTCATTTTGGGTTTGATTTGTCTTTCCTTAATGATTGGCGATGTTGAGCACATTTTCAAGTGCATATTGACCACTTGTATATCTTCTTTGGAGAAATGTTGTCTTAGTTTGTGCTGCTATAACAATTTACCATAAACTGAGTGGCTTAAACAATGAACTTATTTCTCACAGTTCTGGAGGCTGATGGAGTCTGAGATCATGGTTGGGTTCTTGGTGACAGAATCTCTCTTTCTGATTTATAGATGGCCATCTTCTAGCTGTATCCTCACATGGCAGAAAAGAAAGAGAGAGAGATCATTTCCTCTTTCGTATCTCTTCTTATAAGGGCACTAATCCTATTCATGGGGACTCCACCCTCATGACATAATCATTCCCAAAGTCCCAACCTCCTAATACCATCACACTGGGGATTTAAATTTCAGACTATGAATTTAGGGGGAACACAAATATTCAGTCCATAGCAAATATCTATTCAGATCCTTCATCCATTTTTTAAAAGATTCCACCTCTAAATGAGATCATACAGTACTTGTCTTTCTCTATCTGACTTATTTCATTTAGCATTCTGCCCTCAAGTTCCACCCATATTGTCACAAATGGCAACATCTCCTTCTTTTTATGGCTGAATAATATTCCATTACAAATATACATATCTCACATTTTCTTTATCCATGGGCACTTAGGTTGCTTCCATCTTGGCTATTGTAAATAATACTGCAGTGAACATGGGGGTGCAGATATCTTGTTGAGTTAGTGATTTTGTTTCCTTCGGTTAAGTACCCCGAAGTGGAACTGCTGGACCACATGTTGGAACCTCTAGTCCACACAGAATGGACTGAACTAGACAGAGGAGATGAGACCAGAAGGAAGAGGCCACAGAGATGCAGTCCTGAGGTCACTTGTGCCTCCAATTATCTTTGAGGTGCCCACTCTGGCCAGGCACCCAGGCTGGGAGGTGAGATAGGGCACCCACTCTTTGCAACGTCCTTAGCTGGGTGGCAGTTCTGTCGAGGGGACAGAACTCAGGTCAGCTGAGAAGTAAACTGGGGGCCCAAAATGGACAGCGCCCCTGCTCGTGGGTGCGGGTGGGGGAGCAAAGCACCCCTGAGGGGCCACTTCCAGGCCAGGTCTTCAAGGAGGAGATGAGGAAGGGGGGCTTGCAGGAATCAGAACACTGTGCAGAGGGGTCTTACACAGCCTTTCTGCCTGACTTCAATGCCCTTCCATCTTCCCTTCTGGTCCTGGTGCTGAGGTTCTCCAGACGGACTCTAGGGGGCAGCAAGTCCCTGGCTTGCCAGCATCCACCTTTATCAGCCCTCTGGCCAGTTCCGTCCTGCCCAGGCCATCACCCATCATCAATTCAGATGAAATTGCTCATGTCTTTTCACACTTTAAGAAAATAAAGCCTCGACGTTCACAGATTGTATTCGTGTTTCAGTATTTCTTATATCTTAGAGGAATTCTTTTGACAGGTTCATTGCAGAAAATTGAGATCATCAAGAGGAGAGTCGCAAATCATCCAGAATTGTCACCAGGGAGAGATAAGCACAACTCACATTCTGAAGCATATAATTCCACTCGAAGTTCAGACAAAAATGAAGTGGAAATGTACACTGGTAACCTGCCATCTGCCATAGCATGGGCATCTTTTTGTATCAAGTGTCCTTGAATGTCATCACTCTTTATGGCTTTGTCTCACGTTTTGGTGCTGCACCCGCATCGTCAGGGTGGGGTATGAGCCCCAACTCTCTCCTGGAACCTCTCAGCTCTGTACCCTGGATGGTTGCCTGGCCTTGTGTAGCCTGTCTGACTATGTCACATGGAGCCCTCGAGTGGTGGTGAACTGTGGTGGAGGTTTGTTTTTTTGGCTGCGCCGTGGGGCAGGCTGGATCTTAGTTCCCCAACCGGGGATCGAACCCATGCCCCCTGCAGTGAAAGCATGGAGTCTTAACCACTGGACCGCCAGGGGATTCACATGATGGAGATTTCAATACTGGGCTGTTGGTCTTTAAAGAAAATTCTGCATCAGGAGAAGGTTGGGTCTGTTTTGGGCACTACCTGGGTGGGAGATAAAAAGAAGGAGATTTGCCCAAAGATCTGGTGAGGCTCAGGCAGACACCTGGTCTTCACAGAGAATGGGCTTGGGGGCCGTAGTAGGGAGAATCTTGGTCCCCCCAGAAGTTACATCTGAATCCTGACCCCTGGAACCTGTGACTGTGAATTTATTAGGAAAAGGATCTTTGTAGATGTAATTACGTGAAGGATCTTGAGATGAGATCATCTGGTTTATCTGGGTGGGCCCTAAATCTGGTGACAAGTGTCCTTATAAGACAAAAGCAGAGGGAGATTTGAGACAGAGAAAAAAGAAAGCTGTGTGAAGACAGAGATGGAAGTGATGCAGCCATGAGCTAAGGAATGCTGGGAGCTCCCAGAAGCTGGAAGAAGCAAGAAGCCTCCTCCCCTGGAGCCCTAGGAGGGTGCATGGCCCTGCTGACACCTTTTTTTCTTTTATTAACTTGAAAAAATTTTTATAGTTAATTTACAATGTTGTGTTAGTTTTTGGTGTACAGGAAAGTGATTCAGTCATATGTATATATAGATAAGAATATATATATATTCTTTTCCATATTCTTTTCCATGATCGATTGTTACAAGATATTGAATATAGTTTCCTATGCTATACAGTAGGACCTTGTTGTGTATCTATTTTATATATAGTAGTTTGTATCTGCCAGTCCCAAACTGCTAATTTATCCCTCCCCACCCACCTTCCTCTTTGGTAACCATAAATTGCTGACACCTTCATTTCAGACTTCTGGCCTTCAGAGCTGCAAGAGAATAAATTTCTGTGGTTTTAAGCCACCAAGTCTGTGGCTGTTTGTTGCAATAGCCCTAGGAAACTAATACAGGGTTCGATCAGATACATGAAGGGGCTTCCGTAGGAAAAAGAGGGTGCCTCGGCTTTGGTGCCAGGGACCACCTCTGTCTCCTGGGCTGACCCTCTCACTGCACAGATTGGGGCGTGGTCCTCTGGCCTAAGATTGTTTAGTGAGTCTGGACAAGAAGCAGCTTTCAAACGCCTCCCTAGGCTGCCTCGATTCAAGGCAGAAGCTGTGGCCGCCATGTGTGTGCGCTGGAGTGAACGAGGACAGGCGGGGAGGAATCCACCCGGATGAGTGAGAAAGCCTTGAATTAACTGGTGAGAGCTGGTTGGGCCGTTATCAGAAAAAGCCAGAACAATCTGGATCTGGACTATCTCACTGACATCTCACTGAACTCAAGTTCAGACACTCCTTTCCAAGGACCTGCCATAGCCAGGGGCTGGGATGGGCTCACGCAGGCGAATTGCAGACTCCACTTGACCTCGAGGAATGACAGTGAACGTGGGTGGGGGTGAGAGGCTGTGGAGCCAGAGGCTGCACTTGAATCCCACCAGGTGACCGTGGGATAGACGGAGCTATCTCCCTGGACCGCACATCCGTCCCCTGCCAACAGGGACGGTGAAGGCCACTTCCGAGGAAGCTGGCTTCTATGCACAAGAAGGTTTGTTTTTTGTTTTCTTTGCCTTGAATGAATGCAGTGTGATAGACTCTACGCATAACATAATATTTATCATTTTTACCATTTGTAAGTGCACAATTAGGAATAAAATGCATTCACCATGTTGTGTAACCATCACCACTATCTATACCCAGGAGCTTTTCGTCAGCCCCGTCATAAACTCTTTGCCCATTAACACTAAATTCCCCGTCCCCCTCGCACCCCCAAGCCCCCAGGTCCTGGTAGTCTCAATTCTACTTTCCATCTCTGAGGATTTGCCTATTCCAGGGACCTCATATAAGTGGAGTCATGCAATATTTGTCCTTCTCTGTCAAGCTTACTGAAACGTGGCTTTTAAATGATCAGATTAACAATAAAGGGTAGTGTTGCTTGATCCCATGGCCTGGCAGTCCCGCCGAACAGGGAGACCCCACTGACCACGAGACCCGGGTTCCTTCCCTTCCTCCTCTGGATGTGGCCGGAGCCCACGCCTGTTTCCATGAGGCAGCCCCTGGACCAGACTTCCTCTCCTGCTGAGACGCCCTTTCATCCCGGCTCCATCCACAGCCCACATTCCTGCCTTTTTGGCTAATTGGAACTGATTGGGTTCCAGGGAGTTCCGGAAGCCCCCCTCAGCGGTTGCAGAGACCTCTGATATCCTGAGGATTAGCTCAGTGAACCGCGGACCCTAAGCAATTAGGAGCGTTTGCTGACACAGTGAGCACCGCTGCTGTGGACGCAGAACTCAGGCCAGGACGCCCTTGCTGTGGACCCAGGTGGGACCTGGCTTGTGCTTGGCGAATCCTGGCGTCCTGCTAATCCCTATCACAGGGGGCTCAGGCGGGCGTTCATCCTTCCTGTTCTCTTTCCTTCTCCCTGTGCTGAGTCAGAATGTTCTGGTTCATACCGTGGGAGAGATTCATTTTCCTCTCACTTTTTTTTTTTTTTTGGCCACACCATGGGACTTGCAGGATCTTAGTTCCCCAACCAGGGATTGAACCCGGGCCACCACAGTGAAAGCTCTGAGTCCTGACCACTGGACCGCCGGAGAATTCCCTCCTCTCACTTTTAACATTTTAGCAAAATAAGACTCTTTGAGAATGCTGTTTTGTCCCTCCAGTAATTGCCCTATAGCCATCACGGATGCCCTTCTGATAAGCATGTGATGGGCATGATACTCCGGGTAACAGTTTATTCACAGTGGAAGCCTGTTCTGTCTCCTGACTCCAGCGGGTTGGCTCACCTGGCCTGAGGCTACTGGGAGGTACAGAAGAGAGGTGAGCTTTTCTCCAGGATCCGCGGCTGCAGGATGAGAGTCCACCTGGCAGGCCTGGCACGCATAGCCCTCAGCCGTCCCAGACAGACAGACAGGCAGACACCTATCATCTCTTGGTGCCCTGTGAAGAGGACACGGCCTCTGTTACCAGTTGAATCATGTCCCCTAAAAAAGACATGTTGGAATCCTAACTCCTAGTACTTCACAATGTGGCCTTATTTGGAAATAGGGTCTTGTAGACTTAAGCAAGTTAAGATGACGTCATTAGGGCGAGCCCTAATCTAACACAACTGGTGTCCTTATAAGAAGGGGAAATTTGGACACAGAGACAAGCATAGAGGGAAGACAGTGTGAAGATATGGAAGGAGGAAGCTGTGTGAAGACGGAGGCAGAGATTGGAGTGATGCGGCCACAAGCCAAGGATACCTAGAGCCCCCAGAAGCTGGAAGAAACAAAAACTTCCTCCCCTAGGGCCTTCAGAGGGAGCATGACTCTGCCAACACCTTGATTTCAGACTTCAGGCCTCCAGAGCTATAAAAGAAGAAATTCCTGTTGTTTAATGCCAACCAGTTTGAGGTACTTTGCTATGGCAGCCTCAGGACATTCATCCAGCTGGTAAAAGCACACCTGAAGTAGCTGAACTTTCAGGTCTCCCTGTGCAGCCCCCTCCCATCTGGGGTGCAACACTGACTCTCGATGGCACCCCCAGTCCAGGGCCTGCCCCAGGGGACTCCAGATATGTCTGTTCCTCCCACTTCCCACACTGAGATCTGCCCATTTGTTTCATCAGGGCATTTTAACACATGGCTTCATCACAACGTGAACTCTAACACCAGAAACAGATTACGAAGAGACCCTGGCTATTTTGTCCATTTTCACTCAGAAATCCTGGGGTTTTTTCCTCACTAAAAGGTATGCCCAAATTAAGTGTTTTCCCTTTATACGTTTTCTGTTGGTTCCAGGCTCTTATAAAGTATGTGAGATAAAAAGAGAGAATCTCTCCCTAGTTTCTCTGCAATAGTTTGGCGTGGACCTTTCCTGATACGTGTATGTATCTTTATGAACACTCATGCATGCATACACACACACACACACACACACACACACACAAACACACATGTGCGCGTGCATGCACCCAAAACTGTCACTCATTCAACCACACTCATTCATTTCATATGTAGAAAATTGATCCAAAAGTCCCTGCTCTGGTGGGGTTTACCTTCTAGTGAGGGGACAAAGCCAAGACACGATAAACGCAATAAATAAGTTATATAGTATATCAGAAAGGAATAAGCACCGGCATACCTTGGAGATATTGTGGGTTTGGTTCCAGACCACTGCAATAAAGCCAGTCACAGAAATTTTTTGGTCTTCCAGTGCATATAAAATTATGTTTAGACTATACTGTAGTCTATTAAGAGTGTAATAGCGTGATGCCTACAAAACAATGTACATACCTTAATTTAAAAATATTTTATTGCTAAAAAATGCCCACCATCATCTGAGCCTTCAGTGAGTCATAGTAGTAAAGTCAAAGATCACTGATCACAGATCCTCATAACAAATATAATAATGATGAAAAAGTTTGATGGACTTCCCTGGTGGCGCAGTGGTTAAGAATCCACCTGCCAACGCAGGGGACGCAGGTTTGATCCCTGGCCCGGGAAGATCCCACGTGCTGTGGAGCAGCTAAGCCCGTGTGCCACAACTACTGAGCCTGCGCTCTAGAGCCCACGAGCCACAACTACTGAGCCCACATGCTGCAACTACTGAAGCCCGGGCACCTAGAGCCCATGCTCCACAGCAAGAGAAGCCAGCGCAATGAGAAGCCCACGCACCATAATGAAGAGTAGCCCCTGCTCGCCGCAACTAGAGAGAGCCCACGTGCAGCAACAAAGACCCAACACAGCCAAAAAATATTTTAAAAAAGGAAAGAAAAAGTTTGAAATATTTCGAGAATTACCAAAATGTGACAGAGACACAAAGTGAGCAAATGCTTTTGGAAGAATGGCGCCGATAGACTTGCTTGATGCAAAGTTGCTGCAAACCTTCGATTTGTGAAAAACACAGTATCTTTGAAGCACAATGAAATGAGGTATTCCTGCATAGTTGTCCCTCAGTATCCATGGGGTATTGGTTCCAGGACCCCCCTGCAGATACCAATAGCTGCAGATACTCAAGTTCCTTATATAGAATTGTGTAGTAGAGTGAGCCCTCTGTATTGGTGGGCTCCACATCCTCAGATACAGAGAACTAACTATATTATGAAAAAGTGAAAAAACAAAAAACAACAACAACTGAGAAGAGAAGGCTAGGAGGGTGAGGAGATCAAGGTGTCAGAACAACAATCGTACCTCTTACTGAGGAGGTGGTGAGGAGTTTTGCCATGGGAGTATCCAGGTGAAGTATATTACAGGCAGAGGGAACAGCCAGTGCAAAGGCCCTGGGGCAAGAGTGCTCTGGCCAGACCAGGAGCCTACAGGGGGTTTGGAGCAGAAAAGTGAGGGCTATGCCATTTGTTTGCATTGTTTGGCGTGGTATCACCCAGAGTTGGCAAACTACGGCCCCCAGGCCAAATCCAGCCTGCAGCCTGTTTTTATAAATAAAGTTTTATTGGCACAAGGCCATGCTCATTCATTTACATATCGTCTGTGGCTGCTTTCATTCTCCAGTGACAGAGTTGAGTTGTTGTGAATTTCCTGTATTAAACCCCTTTCTGTTAAAAGATCTCAAGTGGCTTCTGTTTCCCACCTTGTTCCCTGACCGATACACTATGTTACGACACATAATAAATTGTGATACGTCAGTAGAACCAGACACAATTTCAGCCACCCTCAAGGATGAATGTGGTAGGCTGAATAATGTCCTCTCCCCCTCCCAAAGATATTTGCATCCTTATCCTCAAAACCTGTAAATATCATGGTCATGACAAAAAGGACTTTGCAGATGTGATTATGTTAAAGATCTTGAGACGATAGTGAGATTATTCTGCACTTGCAGGCGTGTCCTAAATGTAGTCACAAGCAAGTGTCTTTATGAGAGGGAGGCAGAGCAGAAGGCAGTCTCACACAGAAATAGGAGATGTGGCAACAGAAGCAAGAGGTGGGTGCCATCCCGGAAAGGGTCACTCGACAAGGAACTCAGGCAGCCTAAGGTGCCTGGAAAGTCAAGAGCAAAGACTCTCCCCCTGAGGGACTTCCCTGGTGGTCCAGGGGCTGACTCCGCGCTCCCAATGCTGGGGGCCAGTGTTCGATCCCCGGTCAGGGAACTAGATCCCACGTGCCGCAACTGAAGACCCCAACTACAAAAAAAAAAAAAAAATCCTGCATGCCGCAATGAAGATCCCACACACAGCAACGAAGATCCCACGTGCCGCAACTAAGACCTGGCGCAGCCAAATAAATATTTTAAAGAAAGATTCTCCCCTTGAGCTTCCAGAAGGAACTAGCCCTGCTGACACCTTAACTTAGCCTGATGACACTGGTTTCAGACTGCTGGCCTCCAGAACTCTAAGAGAATAAGTGTATGTTGTTTTAAGCCACCAGGCTGGTGGTAATTTGTTACAGCAGCTGTAGGAATACAGACTGTTTTGCAGATGTTCTCTCATTGAACAATATGTCATATATCTTTCTGTGTCAGCATACGTAGCTCTCCTTTGCTCTTTTTATCAACTCCGTGATAGCTCATTGTGGGGAGGTAACCTTATTTACTTAGCCATTCTCCCTTCTGATGGACATTTAAGCTGTCTCCAAGGTTTTACAAAGTTGCCCATCCGACTTCTGGAAGTTTCATCACAGCATGGTATGCGAGCCTTCATTAACTGCATTTGGTCTCTTTTCTTTGATTGATTAAAAATGACGCATGTGTGTTCCTGATGAAAAGCGCCCTTGAGATTATCTGCCCCGCATCCCACACTCTGCTCCCTCCACGACCCTGGCCTGGGACCAGTTCCCAAACAGCTCACTCAGCAGATGTCTGATGATTTCAGAAAGCGAAAGGGTCGAGGGTCATGTCCGTCAACTCTCTGCAGAGCCCTCTAGGGCCATGCCCGCGACGTTGCCCATCAAAGCCAAGTTCAGAGCCTTGACCACACCATGACCACAAGGGTTTCCATCTTTATTATCCCTTCCATCACTTCCACAGAGGGCTGGCTCAACTTACAAACCAAACAAAGATTTTCCTGCTGGCAACACACTTGCCCCGTGGAGAGCTAGAAGCTCCTGGCCTTCGGGGCCAGAGCTGACCTGGCCACGGGCCAGCGATTTGTGCAGTCACACAGCGGTGTCTGCATCAGCCTCCCTGAGCTGTCTTGAGGGGCCCGGGAACACGAGGCCGTTGGGATCAACGTGCACAGATTTGGTGTCAGGGACAAACAGGGAGGGGGGCAGATCTGCGGAGTTGCAAGGCGGGCCCAGGCAATGGCTGAGCCAAAGCAATTTGCAATTATTCTGCAATTATGAAGCAGAACAAGACATGTCTTGAAGAATTCTGAAGATATTTTATGCAAAATGACTTGTGAAATTACATGATGACCCTCAAACAGACAAACATTTATGAGCTATACTTTCTAACTGCCTGTGATCTAATCACTACCTGTAATCTAGTCTCACAGGGGAAACGTGATTTGGGGTGCATCCCGCTCTTTGTGAGCTCTTTCCTGTAACCCTCTTTAACCCCCGTCCCAGGCAATATCTTTGCATCTCCTGTCTCCCTGCGTCTCCTTTGACAGCTGGAGACCCAAAGACCCTATTTCCAATTAAGAGCACATTCACGAGTTCCAGGGCAAGAAGTAGGACTAAGGATATAATTTTTTGCAAGGGGATACCTTTCAACTCACTTACAGGGGTCAAGCTCTTTTTCTCCTTCAATTCTAACAGCACTTACTTTTTTACTGACAAAATTTTCCTAACAGCAAATTAATCTCAATACTATGAAACAAATCATTTGTGGATTAACGGTAAATAAGAGATTTTTCTCTTCGAGACTTGTATCTTAATGGAAATAGTGTAGATTTAAGTTGGGAACTCAGTTCTATTGGGTGGGCCAAAAAGTTTGTTCGGGGTTTCCCATAACGTCAAAACCCGAACGGACTTTTTGGCCAGCCCAACACTATTCTGGTATAGTAAATGATCAGCAGAGTTGATCAAACTATGATATGCAATGCAGAGTTTAGTCCATGCACTAATACCAGCAGAGGATTCTAAAATTTTTTTTTAAGATGCTCACGGATTTGTTCAATACATCTGACTGAAAAACAGCTCCTTGTTCATCTTTTTTTTTTTTTTAATGAGAACATTTAAGTTGGGGCCAAGTTCTCTGCCTGGTGCCTAGTCTCCAGGCTGCCATCCCAGGGAACCCTTGTAGGTGCAGGAGGCTGCAGGGCTCCACTCCCCAAGGAAGGAATGGGCCACGCAAAGGCTGCTGGGAACAGCCTTCCAGACTGAGTTTCCAGAGCAGGGTGCAGGAGGGAAGCACCTGGCTGGGGAACGTGGGCAAGGGAGAGAGGAGGGCGGTGAGATTCTGGAACAGCCACCGTCTCCCGGATGCAGCCTCCTCACGTGAGGACTGCAGACAACAGTCATCCGTACTCGAGGTGGTTATGAGAAAAAGGCAAAAAGAAAAATGACGTGATTCATACCCAGTACGTGGTGTATGATGAACCACAATCATAAAGGCCAACTATTATTATTATTGATGCTATTATTGTTGTTGACGGTCTCTTTCACATCAGGGACTTTGTGGGGCCCTTTCCAGTCCTCAGCAGAACCATGGTTGGTTTTCTCCACCAACTTTGATAAGCTGTGAAGGGTGCCTCAGGAAGGAACCTGGGAAACATCATGCTGAGTGAGAGAAGCCAGGCCCCAAAGTCCACACGTTGTATGATTCGGTTTACATGAAATCTTCAAAGCAGGCAAATGTATAGAGACGGCAGATTAGTGGTTGCCAGGGGCTGCAGGGGGATTAGAGAGTGACTGCTAATGGGGACGGGGGTCTCCCTTTTGGGGTGATGGAAATGTCCTAGAATAGGTTATGATGATGGTTGTACAACTCTGTAAAATACTAAAAACTGTTGAATTGTACAGTTTAAATGGGTTAACTTTCTTATTTTTAAAAAATTTTATTTATTTATTTTTATTCAAGTTTAGTTGATTTACAAAGTTGTGTTAGTTTCAGGTGTACAGCAAAGTGATTCAGTTATACATACATATATATCTATTTTTTTTCTTTTTTTCAGATTCTTTTCCCTTACAGCTTATTACAAAATACTGAGTATAGTTCTCTGTGCTATACAGTAGGTCCTTGTTGGTTATTTTATATACAGTAGTGTGCATATGTTAATCCCAAACTCCAAATTTATCCCTCCCCCCCTTTCCCCTTTGGTACCCGTAAGTTTGTTTTCTATGTCTCTGGATCTATTTCTGTTTTGTATATGAGTTCATTTGTATCATTTTTTTTTAGATTCCACATATAAGCGATATCATATATTTGTCTTTCTCTGTCTCGCTTATTTCACTTAGTATGATAATCTCTAGATCCATCCATGTTGCTGCAAATGGCATTATCTCATTATTTTTCATGACTGAGTAATATTCCACTGTATAAATATACCACATCTTCTTTATCCATTCATCTGTCGATGGACGTTTAAGTTGCTTCCATGTCTTGGCTATTGTAAATAGTGCTGCAGTGAACATTGGGGTGCATGTATCTTTTCGAATTATGGTTTTCCCTGGATATATGCCAGGAGTGGGATTGCATGATCATACGGTAGCTCTATTTTTGTTTTTTAAAGGAACCACCATACTGTTCTCCATAGTGGCTGCACCAATTTACATTCCCACCAACAATGTAGGGGGGTTCCTTTTTCTCCACACCCTCTCCAGCATATATTATCTGTAGACTTTTTGATGATGGCCACTCTGACCTATGTGAGGTGATACCCCATTGTAGTTTTGATTTGCATTTCTCTAATAATTAGCACATCTTTTCATGTGCCTACTGGCCATCTGTATGTCTTCTTTGGAGAAAATTCTATTTAGATTTTCTGCCCATATTTTTAAAAATTTATTTTCATTTATTTATTTCTTTTATTTTTGGCTGCGTTGAGTCTTCGTTGCTGCACGTGGGCTTTCTTTAGTTGTGGCGAGTGGGAGCTATTCTTCGTTGTGGTGCACGGGCTCCTCACTGCAGTGGATTCTCTTGTTGTGGAGCATGGGCTCTAGGTGCACGGGCTTCAGTAGTTGTGGCGTGGGCTCAGTAGCTGTGCCTCGCGGGGTCTAGAGCGCAGGCTAAGTAGTTGTGGCACACCAGCTTAGTTGCTCCACAGCATGTGGGATCTTCCCGGACCAGGGCTCGAACCCGTGTCCCCTGCATTGGCAGGCAGATTCTTAACCACTGTGCCACCGGGAAAGCACTTTCTGCTCATATTTTGATTGGGTTGTTTGTTTTTTTGATATTGAGCTGTATGAGCTGTTTGTATGTTTTGGAGATTAATTTCTTGTTTGGTTGCATCATTTGCAAATATTTTTTCCCATTCTCTAGATTGTCTTTTTGTCTTTTTTTTTTTTTTTTTGGTCTTGTTTATAGTTTCCTTTGCTGTGCAAATCTTTTACATTTAATTAGGTCCCATTTGCTTATTTTTATTTCCATTACTCTAGGAGAAAGATCCAGAGACATATTGCCGTGATTTATGTCAAAGAGTGTTCTGCCTATGTTTTCCTCTAGGAGTTTTATAGTATCAGGTCTTACATTTAGGTCTTTAATCCACGTTGAGTTTATTTTTGTGTGTGGTGTTAGATAATGTTCTCATTTTATTCTTTACATGTAGCTATCCAGTTGGGTGAACTTTCTAGGAAGTGAATTATATCTCCATATAGAGGTAGGAGAGGGGTGAGGCCTGTCCCCAGAGCTGAAGCCCATAGGAGATGTGGCAGGTGAGGAGGGATGAGCTGAGGGAGGTCGGCATGAGCCCTTCTGGCTCACAGGGCAGCAGGAGGCCGAGTGCGGGGTGGGGGGGGGGCGGGGGCGGGGCATGGGCTTGGGGAGCCAGGATGATGAGGGAGCCTCGGAAGGTTTGCACGAAGGAGCTGTGAACTGTCTCCTCCTGCAAAGCAGCTGCCTTGGGAGCTAGTCTGTCTTGCTCCCGGGCTGCCTGGTCCCTGTGTCACACCTGGGAGGCCACCCACGTGCGCCGTGGGAAGAGTTGTCCTCTACGGACCATGGGCTTGGGGCTGGCTTTATAACCCAGGTTTCGGTCCCCACTGATGCCCTGGGACGTGAGTCTTGCTGTCAGAGGTTCTGGAACTCACCTGTTAGAATTGATCTTCCTAAATATTGTGAGTTGCTGAGGGCTGGGCCAGCCTGGTCCACCTTTGAGCATGTGGTTCACTGGCCTTGTGGGTGGTTTCCATAGTACTCGATGAGGGAAGGGGAGAAGGGGAAGAAGTAGTCACCTCACCTGGGAGCTATCTACACCTGCCCACCACACCTGGCGGATTATCTACCCCTGCCCACCTCTCCTGGGGGGCTGTCTACACTTGCCCACGTCACCTGGGAGCTGTCTACACCTACCTACCTCATCCGGGGGGTGGGTCTGTCCCTGGCCCCCTGCAAGTGGGTCAGCGGTACTGTTGGCCCAGTGGCCATCTCAGGCCCTGCCCGCTACTGACCCAGTCTCCTGCAGAGTCAGGTGAGTCCACCCACAGAGCAGAGGGTGCTTGGAGCTGCTGGTGGCCTAGTGGCTCTTCAGTTCTCTCCTGGCCCAGGGCGTGTCCAGAACATTCCTGACACTGAGCTGGCATCTTCCCCAGGACAGAAACAGCCTGACTGGCAGAGCCAGAGCGCTCACTGTGGCACTTTTATTTCCAGTCTGTTTGCCCAGAAGGCAGAGCCAGCCAGGATGCCCATGTGGGCCTGAATTGTCTGGCCCTCGGTTTTCTCCTCCGTCAGATCTCAGAACTGGCGTGCCATCTGAGGCAGGTTCCTGCTCTCTCACCTGTCGGGAGACTCCAAGAATGAATGACCGAGGCCAGGTTGAAGCCCAAGGGACGGACAAAGGTGCCGACCCCCCACACACGGGTGCCTGGAGGTGTCTGACTCTGAGAAGGGCCTCAGTTGGCACTCTCAACTCCTCCCAGGACAGATGCAATGCCCCGCATGGCACTCTGCCTGAAGGTTTATGGCCCTGGGTGATGTAGATGGGTGTAGACAGCCCTCAGGTCAGGTGGGTGGGTGCAGACAGCCCCCAGGTCAGGTGGGCGGGTGCAGACGGCACATGTTATGGGGACTCGCTCTGAGGCACAGCCACCCAGCTGAGGGAGCACCCCAGGAGGGGCTTCACAATGAGGAAGCACCGGACAGGACCTGAAAGCTGAGAAGGAGCCGCAGGGGTACAGAGGGTGCATCTCTGAGTGGTCCCCCAAGGGTGGCCTGCAGGGGATGCCTGGGGTCTGTCCCAGCGACAACGTGGCTGTTTGGGGGTCCCAAGGGAGACAAGCTGACCAGCGGTCTGGGGTCTGATGATCACGGAGGGTGTGTCTTTTGCCCTGAAGGAGAAAACCCAGCAAACTGGGGTTTCAGGGAAGTGATTCTGGGGACATCCTATCAGACGTTTCTGCCGTCAAGTGTGGAATAGCAAGGCTGGTGCATGCGCTTAGAAGTGCAGGCAAGGCACCTGCAGGCCTTCAGGGCCACGCTGACACTGCCCCGGGGCCCGTATCTGACCTGAGAACTGACGGGCTGGACGTGGCTGGCCCGGGGACCGCCTGCCCATCACTGCCCTCACTGGGCTTGTGTGCACTCCCAGCCCCGAGGAGATGGGATGGGCCCCGTGGGGCCAAGAGAGGAGCCTGGCTTGATCTCTGGGTACCCCCATTCCAAGATGGCCCACAGCAGCCAGACTCACCCCTCCCCACTTCCCTATGCTCCTCGGAACAGCCACGAGCTCCTTCCTGTCGACAGGGCGCTATGTGACATCGCTGTGTTCAGAGGGGCATCTGGGGACTGCTGGCTTCTCCCAGACCCAGGCAGGGCAGAGTCCAAGAGTACGTTTCAGACCCATTTGTCCCACTCGGCAGAGTTCTCAGATGTCTCCCCCTGCTTGAAAGTCTTGGTCCTGTGTCCCATTCTCCTGCATCTCCACTTTTTTAAAAAAAAATATAGGGGAATTTGGCCAGCATTTTGTAGTAAGTGTAAACAGAGTGTGACCTTTAAAAATTTATTAGAGAAGCAGCTGCGTCATCACATTACTGGGCTGGGCGGCCGCCCGCGGAAACTTGAAATGGATGATGGGTTGCTGGCAGGTGGTGGGGCTGGGGTCGGAGGCTATGGCGCCGGACCCCGAGCGTACCGGCTGGGCTGTGGAAGAGGAGCCGGGGCCCCTCGAGAAAGGTTTGTTCGAAGATGAAGATTCATGCAGTGATTGTAGCAATCATGATAAACCAGGCACTAGTTGACCAAGTTTTGCGCCAGAAAGTCAACTTCTGTTCTATGAGTGATTCAGCGCTTATCAAGATTACAATTTAGCTGACTGCAAGGCCTCTGAGGTAAAAGAATTCACAGCTGAGCTCTTAGAGAAGGTCCTTGAATCATCCGGATGGCGGGCAGTCTGGCACACTAATGTGTTCGAGGTGCTGGCTGCAGTCACAGATGTGGACTTTACAGCCTTGAAGGCAGTGGGGAGGCTTACTGTCCTGGACCCGTACCTCTGTGAATCTCAAGTGAGCACTTTTACTTTGGAGTGTATGAAAGAGCTCCTTGATCTGAAGGAACACTGGTTGCAGGAGCTGTGGATGGTGTTTGATGGTTCTGGAGTATTTGACCAGACAGCACTTGCAACTGAGCATATCAGGTTTTTCTATCAGAACATTTGGAGGAGTTTGGCTGGAGAAGAGGATGAGTATGATTATTTTATTAGATGTGCTGAACCTCGACTGAGATTGCATTATGACATTCTTGAAGACTAAGTTCCTTCAGGACTTATTGTTGACTATCAAAATCTGTTGACTCAGTGTGAGGAGAGTGACAGGAAATTTTTAAATCTGAGAAGCTGTTTGTCAAATTGTAACTCTGATTCTGAGCAGGAAAACATCTGCATGCTGGAAGGGTTAAAACTCTATTCAGAGATTGAACAGTTGAAACGAAAGCTAAAACTCATAGAGAATCCTTTGTTGAGATATGCGTTTGGTTATCAGAAGTATTCTAATATACAAGCAAAGGGCATCCGTCCAAATGGCCAGAAGGTCACCCATGTGGTCTCCTCCACCATGACGACTGGTCTGCTGTAGTCCCTGCTCCGGGATAAGCTTTGTCCAGAGCCTTGTACGGAAGAAATAGAAATTCAGTTCCATAGTGATCCATTGTCTGCTATAAATGCCTGCTAGGAGGGCGACACTGTTATTGTTTGTCCTGGCCATTACGTGGTACATGGTGCATCCTCCATTACCGACTCCATTGAGTTGGAAGGGTATGGTCTACCAGATGATATTGTGATAGAAAAGGGAGGCAAAGGAGACAATTTTTTGTGGATTGTACGGGTGCGGATATTAAAATCTCAAGCATAAAATTTGTTCGGCATGATGCCGTGGAAGGAATCTTAATTATTCACCGTAGCAAGACTACATTGGAAAACTGTGTACTGCAGTGTGAAACTACAGGGGTCACAGTATGAACGTCAGCAGAATTTTTAATGAAGAACTCAGATTTATAGGGTGCCAAGGGTGCAGGTATAGAAATATATCCTGGGAGTAAGTGCACCCTGAGTGACAATCAGATCCATCACTGCAAAGAAGGGATCCTCATCAAGGACTTCTTAGATGCACATTATGACATTCCCAAAACATCCATGGTGAATAATGTCATACAGAATAACGAAGGTTATGGTGTTGTCTTGGTGAAACCTACAATTTTCTCTGACTGGCAAGAAAGTGCCCAAGATGAAACGGAAGAAAATAAAGTTCAGACAAGTGGAGAGACAGATGTAGCTGAAAGAGTGGATCTAGAAGAGCTGATGCAATGTGCAACTGGTAAAATGGAGCTTTATGTGAGAGTGACCTTTCTGAGCAAGTGGAAAGCAATCGCGAAATTGTAAATGAACTAGTTGCTGCCTCCACACGAAAAGGCCAGATGAAGAAGAAAAGGTTGAGTGAACTGGGGATCACGCAAGCTGATGACAACTTAATGTCACAGGAGACGTTTGTTTCAGTTGTGGGGAACCAGTTCGAGTGGAATGGGGAAGGGAGTTTCGGCACAATTTTGTTCCGATCACTGTGACGTAAATAGACAGCAAAAGATTGGATTTTGCACCTGCTGCCCCCAAGAATCACAGCTGCTATCATACTTTGCTTCATGTCTCTATTTTGTATCTGATATATTCCATTGGGTTTGAGGGAAACATAGATTTATTTCTGTCTGCAGGTGTTGCACATGAAACAGTCTTTATAAAGAAGGTCATAAACACATAAAATAGAAAGTATTTGGAGATTTTTTATCTAGAAAGTCTTGCTTTTTCAAACACACAGTTCTCATATGAAGTCTACTAGTAACTTTCTAGTATAAATACACTTTAGCACTTCAAAGAGGAGGAAGAAAGGCAGGGAATGCAAGATGAGTGCACAAAAACACAATAGGCCTCAATGTGCAGTATTCTATTTTTTTTTTTTGTGGTATGCGGGTGTCTCACTGTTGTGGCCCCTCCCGCCACAGAGCTCAGGCTCCGGACGCGCAGGCTCAGCGGCCATGGCTCACGGGCCTCATGCGGCATGTGGGATCTTCCCGGACTGGGGCACGAACCCGTGTCCCCTGCATCGGCAGGCGGACCCCCAACCACTGTGCCACCAGGGAAGCCCTATAGTTGTCTTTTTAATCCCAGTTATAGTGAGTCCGATATCCATGCTTTATTTGCATAATACTTGTCTTAAAAGCTTTTATGATTGGGAGGTTATCTGCCTTATCAGGCTTATTACTGAGAATCTGAGTGGGAATGCCTTTTTATGTTGAACTATGTAATCATCAAAACAGTAATAGCATAGCAAGTTTGAAACAGAAATGAAACGTGTTATTCAGAACCAGTGCATACACAGAGCATTTTCACTGTTGCTGAATATGAATGATTATAAGAAAGTGCTTTTCTTTCACCATAACAGTATTCGGATCAGATTTCTTACACAGTCAAAATGATTACCTATACAACTTGTATCAGCTCTGTGTTCTTGATATCATGTTGTAAAATACAGCTTTTAAAAGTCTTTATATTTTTAAAAAGTATATGTGACATTAAAATTCCTACTGATTAAAATTGTAATGATGAAATCAAAAACACTTATTAAAAAATTAAACAAAAACTCAAACAAAAAATGGAACAGCAACAAATAAAATTACGTGCACTCTAAGCATCGGAAAAGGATGTTTTTTATAAACAGATTGATTGAGATATAGCTGACATACAATAAACTGCTCATATGTATTCAACTGGCTGAGTTTTGACACATGTACCCACCTGTGAAACCACCACTGCAATTGAGAGAGTGGACACAACCGTCACCCCCCCAAAAGTCCATCAGGACCTAAAAGAAAACTGTTTGCTGTCTTCTACCCGCAGAACTTCTGACACCAAACGTGTGGGTTTTCCACACCAAGGAATTCTGACACTAGCCCCGCTGGAGTTAGCGCAAACCCCACACGTGGAGTGCTCAGGTGAACTGCTCAGTCCCACAAGACTGGCCCCATTTCCAGTGCCAGTCGCAAGGCTAGGCCTCCAGGATTTCTGAAAGACCAGTTATACATCATGGGTTCCAAAGACCCCCTTCTTGGGTTCAACAATTTGCTAGAACGGCTCACAGAACTCAGGAAAACACTTTACAATTACTTTTTTGTTGTTGTTGTTTGTTTTTTTTAAATAAAGGATACGACTCAGGAACAACCTGAGGGAGGAGATGCACAGGACAAGGTATGTGGGAAGGAGCACGGAACTTCCGTGCCGTTTCTGGACAATGTCACCCTCCCAGCACCTCCAACGTGTTCACCAACTCAGAAGCTCTCTGACCCCACCCTTTTGGGTTTCTATGGAGGCTTCATGACATAGGCACAACTGATTAAATCATTGGTTATTAGTGATTCAGTATCAACCTCCAGCCCCTCTGCTCTCCCCGGAGGTCGGGGGGTAGAACTGACAGTCCAACCCTCTAATTGTGTGGTTCGTTCCCCGGGCAACCAGCCCTCATCCTTAGGTGATTTCTGGAAGTCACCTTAGTACCAGAAGCTCAGGTGTGGTTGAAAGTGGCTTGTTATGAACAACAAAAGACACTCCTATTTCAGAAACTGGGGATGGAAACCGAATATTTTAACAAAAGATGCTCCTGTTGCCCTTGTCACTTAGGAAATGACAGGGGTTTTAGGAGCTCTGTGCCAGGAGCTGGGGATGAAGAACAGATATAGATTTCTTGTTACATCACAATAACAAGACAATAACAGGACACTTCCTAATCCCTCCCACCTGCCCCTCCCCTTCTTTCTCAAGCATCCACTTTGGGTCACTCTAGATTAGTATACACTTTCTAGAATTTTCTATAAGTGCAACTGTACAGTAAGTACTCTTTGTCTTCTTTCAATTAGCATCATTTTGAGATCTGTCCATATCGTTGCACGTGTCAGTATTTCTTTCCTTTTCATTGCTTCATGGATTGTGTTCCATTGGATGGACATGATTCCTTTCTATCAAGTGCTTTTTATACGCCAGGCACTGTCCCAGTAGTTGAATCTCCAAACTGAGTTTTTTAAAAAAATTTTTTAATTAATTAATTAATTTATTTTTGGCTGCGTTGGGTCTTCATTGCTGCACATGGGCTTTCTCTAGTTGTGGCGAGCGGGGGCTACTCTTCATGGTGGTGCACGGGCTTCTCATTGTGGTGGCTTCTCTTGTGTGGAGCATGGGCTCTAGGCGCGTGGGCTTCAGTAATTGTGGCGCGTGGGCTTCAGTAATTGTGGCGCATGGGCTTAGTTGCTCCGCGGCATGTGGGATCCTCCTGGACCCGTGTCCCCTACATGGGCAGGTGGATTCTTAACCACTGTGTCACCAGGGAAGTCCCTCCAAATTGAGTTTTAATCCCCAAACTGGTCTGCAAGGAAGTGTTTTGATCTCCCCTTGACAGCTGAGGCAATTAGAAGGCTTGACTTCTTACAGGTCACACAGCTGGTAAATGCAAGAGTCAGAATTTGAACTTACATCTGGCTCCAAAATTCACTTGCTCCACTGGATGGCTGCCCTATACAGGGGTCTGTTATCAATAAACAATCTATAATAAGAATAGAAAAGAGTTTTATTTGAGCCAAACTAAGGACTAGCCTGGAAGCCATCTTCCCAACTTACTCTGAGAAGCTGCTCCGGGGCAGCAGCGTTTTCAGCACGGTTTTCTATCTTGTCAGAACAAAGAACATTAAACAAGTCAGGGTTACATTTCTTCAGTGGTTCAAAAAAACGAACAGACCAGCACGTACCCAGCGAGTTAGCATGGCCTTGCACCTGGGAAGGGAGTCTTATCATCAAAGGAGGACCAGCAGTGGCATCCCAGGAAGAGGGGCATTTAATCTTTTTTTTTTTGCGATACGCGGACCTCTCACTGTTCTGGCTTCTCCCGTTGCGGAGCACAGGCTCCGGATGCGCAGGCTCAGCGGCCATGGCTCACGGGCCCAGCCGCTCCGTGGCATGTGGGATCTTCCCGGACCGGGGCACGAACCCGTGTCCCCTGCATTGGCAGGCGGACTCTCAACCACTGCGCCACCAGGGAAGCCCCTTAATCTTTATTTTTAACGTGGACACTCTTTACTTCTGGTCAATTGTCCCCTTTTCTTAAATAATTAAAGCAGATGTACAACGTATGTATGATAGGCCACAAACAGGCTATTTTAGTTAGCATAAAATTCAAGTTAACTCTTGTATAAGCCAGAATGACTTCCCTATATTTCAATAGGTGAAAATTTCTTTTATCAGGTCCCTCTGAGATCCCGACCACCCTGGGTTCCTCAGCAGCAAGATGGATTTTTTCCTTTACCTTTCTTCTCTTTTCTTTTTCTTTTATGGGGGTGAGATTCACATACCAGAAGAGTAACCATTTTAAAGGGAACAACTCAGTGGCATTTAGTATATTCAAGATGTTGTGCAACTCTCACCTCTGTCTAGTTCTAGAACATTTTTTCACCCCCCTAAGAAACCCCATCCCCGTTAGCAGTTACTTCCCTTGAATCCTGAAAGCAGCCAGTAGTCAAATTTCCAATATGACCTCCCCACATCTGTCCGTGTTGCAGAGGTCAATGTGCGCCCACCTGCCCCCCTCCCCTCACCGCCCCCCCAGCTGCCCTGCAGTGCACGTAGGAAAAGGTGACCAGGCTCTGTGTGTAGAGGTCCCACACCCCCTGCCCCATGCATGACCAGAGGTAGAGAGGAAATCCCAGCTCCTGCCCTGGGGTTTCCACTTCTGAGTGGTCCCCTGTGTCTGCGGAGCCGTGCTGGCCTGGAGCCAGCTCTCCTGCTTGGCACAGACCAGAACCGTCCCCTGTGACCTATCCAGGTTCATATGGTGCTGAATCTCAGCATATTTTCCCCCTGAGCCAAGCAGAAGCTGTCACTCCTGCAACAGCACCACGGAGAAAAACCTTGGCATCCCAGGGACAGGGGTGGAGGCCTGAGGCAGGGAAGCCGTTCTCAGCACAGGGACCCGGAGCCAGGATGGACTTCTAGATCCAAATTTCCAAAGCAAATTAACCAGCTCCCTCTCGGGCTTCAGGTTGCTGCCCAAGAGGCACGTAGGGCCTGGCTGTGGCCGGCAGTGCCAGACCCTCCCTGCCAGCCGTGCTCCCGCCAAAGAGCCGTGCGTGGGGTTTCTTTCTCTTGAATCACAGCTTTAGTGAGATACAATTCACATCCCATACAATTCACCCATTTTAAAGGGTGCAATTTAATGGTTTTTAGTATATCCCCAGAGCTGGGCAACTACCACCACAGTCCATTTTAGAACATTTCCATCACCCCAAAAAGAGACCCCATCCCCATGAACACTCATTCCCTGTCCCCTGCTGAAGCACACCCCCCGCACTGCCAAACCACTAATCTGCCTTCCGTCTCTGGATAGTTCACATAAATGGAATCATACACTCTCTGTCCATTTGTGTCTGGCTCCTTTCTTTCAGCACGATGTTTTTAGATTTAACCCATATAGTAGCATGTGTCAGTGCTTCATTCCTTTTTATGGCTGAGTAATACCCCATCGTATGAATGGACCACATTTTGTTTACCCTTTCATCCACTGATGGACATTTGGGCTGCTTCCACCTTTTGGCAGTTGTGACTAGTGCTGTGGATGTGCGTGTACCTGTCTGAGTCCCTGTTTTCAGATCTCTCAGGTATCTACCTATGAGCAGAATTGCCGGATCATATGCTAATTCCATAGTTATCTTATTGAGGAATTGCCAGACTGTTTTCCCTAGCTACCACACGATTTTAAATTCCTACCAGCAGTGTACGAGGGTTCCAATTTCCATCCTCATGGACACTTGTTAGTTTCTGTTGCTTTGATAGTAGCCATCCCGATGGGTGGGAGGTGGTATCTCCTTTTGGTTCTGGTTTTCATTTCCCTGATGACTAGGGATTTTGAGCAACTTCTCACGTGCTTATTGGCCATTTGTGTATCATCTCTGGCGAAATGTCTATTCAAGTACTTTGCCCATTTTTAAATTAGGCTGCTTGTCCTTTTTTGTTGTTGTTGTTGAGTTATAAGAGTTCTTCATATATTCTGAGTACGAATCCCTTATTGGCTATATGGTCTGCAAATATTTTGTCCCATTTTGTGCACTGTCTTTTCACTTTCTTGATAGTCTTTTGATGCACAAACGTTTTACATTTCGATAGAGTCCAATTAATCTATTTTTCCTTTGTTGCGTGTGCTTTTAGTGTCCTATCTGAAATAAAACAGAAGGACAGTGAATCTTCCAAGTGGGGTCCTGGGGCTGAGGGGTCTCTGGGGACTGATGGCTCAGGAGGGGGTGGGGCAGGGGCTCCTGGCTCAGGTTGGATTCTGGAATGTAACATGACTGATGGGCAGTGGACCAGGTCCGACCACCTCTTTCCCCACGTCCATTGCTGTCGAGCTGATCTTTGATGGTGGGCAGGAGAGGGTGATGGCTCCAGCACAGGCGAGAGGGAGAAAGACCAGAAGAGTGACTTTGACTTTCTTTCTTCCTTTTCTTCTTCCCTCTCTCCCCCTCCCTCTCTTTTAAAATAATTTTAAAAGAATATGCTATTCTGTAGGATCATGTAATTGTGGATATATGACCTCTTGCGTTTGTGAAAACCCATGGAATGTACAACACCCTAATGTAAACTGTGGCCTTAAGTTAATTGTAATGTATCAATATTCATTCATCGACTGTAACAAATACACCATCCCAGTGCAAAATGTTAATAATAGGGGAAACTGTTGCAAGGGGAACTCTGTATTTTACAGTTTAGATTTCTGTAAACTTAAAACTGCTAAAAAAAATCTATTAATTAAAAAAAAATAAATGCAATACAGTAGTGATTACATTGCAATGATTGCAAATATATGTGAAAAATGAAAGAAAGAAAACGTTATATTAATATATTTGATAAATGTTATTAAAAATACTTTTAATAACGAAAAATAAAAATGTAAATGATTTTAAAAATTTCAATAACTTAAAATAATTAAACAAAAATTTAAATCATTTTCATAATTTCTTCTGAAATAATTTCAGACTTGCAGAAACATGGCAAGAACCATCCAAAGAACCCCCTTTCACTTGGATTCCCCGAAGGTGGAATTTTATCATGTTTGCCCCCCGCTCCTTGTTCTCTACATCTCCACTCATCATAGCGATTTTTCTTTCTGAATCATCCCAGAGCAATTGGCAGACATGCTGCCCTATCACCCTGACGCTATCCCCCAAACAAGGACACTCTCCTACAAAACCTGCTTGCCACTGCATGAATCCAACACCACCACTAGGGCGGCACCACTGGGCAGTCTCCAGCCTCCATTTGGACTCCAGCTGCCCCTTTAGCCTAGAGCATTTCTCAATCTTTCCCTGGCCTTCACGGCTCTGATGGTTTTAAATAGAGATTTAATAGAGATGGAAGAGAGATGAGTGGTTGCTTAGGCCTGGTGGGAGGATGGAGGGCTGGTGTGATAGCTACAGAGTATGAGGTTGCTTTTTGAAGTGATGAAAATGTTCTGCAATACTTTTTTAAAAAAAAATTATTTAATTTTTTATTTGGCTGTGTTGGGTCTTAGTTGTGGCAGGTGGGATCTTTGCTGTGGCACGTGGGCTTCTCTCTAGTTGTGATGCATGGGCTCTAGAGCATGCCAGCTTAGTTGCCCTGCAGCACGTGGGATCTTAGTTCCCTGACCAGGGATTGAACACATGTCTCCTGCATTGGAAGGTGGATTCTTAACCACTGGACCACCAGGGCAGCCCCCTACTTTTCTTTTTTCTTTTTTTTTTAATTGAAGTATAGTTGATTTACATTGCTGTGCCAATCATTTTTTATACAATACTTTTAAAAAATTTTATTTCCTTAATTGAAGTATAGTTGATTTACAATGTTGAGCCAATCGAAAATGTTCTGTAATTGATTGTGATGACGGTCACACATACATGTGTATATACTGAAAACACCCTTGAATTGGACCCTTTCGTATGGTGTGTGAATTATATCTCAATAAAGCTGTTGGGAAAAAAGAATACAGACTTTTCATTCTGTAGGTGACCCTCAATCTGGAGCTATCAGTATATCCTTATGCCCAGGATCAGGCCCTACATTCCTGGCAGAACCACAGAATCAGTGATGTACTCTTCTCAGGACACCACATCAGGAGGCCCCCCTGCCATCTGATCCCTCCACTGGGTGTTACCTTGTGTGTAGTAAAGAATTGAACCTGATTCAAAGAGAGTCTGGCCTTTGCCGTTGACTCTTTGGAGGTACCTTCTAAACTTCTGGGATGTCCTGCCTAAGAAGAGTGTCTTTGTTTACCTGGAACCTTGGGCCACACCAAATAGTCTAACTTATGATGGGGACCTCAGGCCACATGGTCTCAGCTTGGTCTCCAGATGGTCTGGAGACCAAAGGTCAGCCACATGGACAGTTGACCTTGGACACCTCAATAAAAACTCTGGACACTGAGTCTTGGGTGAGCCTCCCCAGTTGGCAGTACACCATGTGGGTTGTCACACATCATTGCCAGGAAAATAACTCTTTCCTGACTGCACTGTGTGGGGAGGGGGGCACTTCTGGAAACCCATGCCTGGATTTCTCCTAGACTTTTCTCTTGGCTGTTTTGAACTTATATCCTTTCACTGTCATAAACTTTATCTGTGAGTATAACAATTTTCAGTGGGTTCTGTGAATCCTTCTAGAAAATTATGGAACCTGAGGGTGGTCTTAGGACTCCTAAACTTGCAGTTGGTGTCAGAAGTGAGGGTGGTCTTGAGACTTTCGTGGTGGCACAGTGCTTAAGACTCCACGCTCCCAAGGCAGGGGGCCTGGGTTTGATCCCTGGTCCGGGAACTAGATCCCACATGCATGCTGCAACTAAGAGTTTGCATGCCACAGCTAAGGAGCTGGCAAGCTGCAACTAAGGAGCTCACCTGCTGCAACTAAAGAGCCCACATGCCGCAACTAAGACTGGACACAACCAAATAAATAAATATGAAAAAAAAAAAGAAGTGAGGGTGGTCTTCTGTCCCCTAATTTCACGCCTTGACAACAAGGGTCACCACCATGAGGCTCTGTTTTTCCTTTTGTCACTGGTAGGTATTTTGCGAGCAGATCCTTTGTGTCTACACCAATCACCTGTTCTTTCCACCCCTTCTATCATCAACCTTAGTGTCTATTATGATCCTGCCTGAACCAGCTACCTTCCTGGTGGTTGACAAAGGGCATTTCTATATTCCCATCACTTGTCTCAGTTTATTCGTTGATAGTCTATCCTGTTGACTCTCCGGGTGGCTGACAGCTGATAAAAACGGGCTGTGAATCATTACTTGAAAGAACCCATAGTGTGATGGCATCTTTCCAAACATGGCTTTCTTAGGGGGTGGGTATCGTGTGCAAAAAAACAAGGATTTGGTTTGCAAAGTGAGAAGCTTGGGATCCTCTAAACCAGTGTGGTTCTCAACCGGGGGTGGTTTTACTGGCATCTACTGGGTCTGCTCGGCATCTCATAAAGCACAGACAGCCCCCCATGGCAAAGAATGATCTGGCCCCAAACGTCAGCAGTGCCAAGGCAGAGAAGCCCTGGAATAACGCTGGGGGGAAGGGCCCATCAGGCAGTGGACACAGCCTGGGAAAAGGCCAGGAGGTGGGACCAGGCCTGGTGTGTGGGAGGGAGGTTGGAGGGGCAGGAGCTCACCTTGATCTTGGCCTTGGTCCTGGTTGGGGGGGCTTCATCACATCCTTGTTAAGGCAAGGCCCACTTAAGCCTGTCCTGCTCTGCTTTTGCCAACTTGCTCCTCTGTGCTTCCCCTCACGGAGCCCCAGGCTGCTCGTTTGTGAAATGGGGGAACTTATAGAGCACACCGGGTCAAGGGGGTTAAAATGCTTAAGATACATAATGCGATAATGTGAGGACCTTAGGACCTTTGGAAGCAGGCAGTGAGAGGACAGAGAAATGGTCCTAGATACACTTGCCAGGGTGCCACGGGCATACACAGAACAGACAAAATCCATCCCCAGTTCGGATGGACTCTAGAACCTAACAGGGGAGCACAGGGCAGCCCAGGGAACCGAGATGGGGAGGGGGGAAGCCTTCTCAGGCCACAAGGTTCAGTGGGACCCCGTTCTCTGCAGGAATCCTCATTGAATCCCGGAGCCCTCTTGGGTTGCAGCTCATGACTGACCCACACAACCTTAGCTATCAGTTGTGGGAGCCCAGTATGAGATGCTGCTGGAGGCACAAGAGGCCCACATTCTCCAGATTCCGGATTTTGGAAGGAGACCCAGGAAGTGGAGGCATGGGAAAGGAGCCCAGAACCAGCTCTGGTTTCCTGGGTGCCGCTCCTGGGCCAGGCCCAGAGTCGAACTCTCTGCACGCACCCGTCGCCTTGTTTAGTCCTAGCGGCATGTAGGAGGGTGGGGTTATGACTATCCCTATGTGATGGACAAGGAAAACAAAGTCCAGATTGCTTGGCACTGCCCCAGATGTGAAGCTGGGTTGGGACCCCTAAGCCTGGCTCCAAGCCCCCACCCACACCCAGCCCTTCACTTGCTGTGGTCTGTACTCTGAGGCTATGAGAATGTCACAGTGGGGCAAACCTAACTTAGGCCAAGGAAGTGACAAATTGGACTTATGCACAGACTTCAACTTATACAGATATTACTCCCTTCCTGGGAAGGGCCTAAGAAATCACTTAAGATTATTTGCTGAAAGTCCCTGTGCTAGCATGAATAGGATCCCCCTAAAATTCATGTCCACCCAGAATCTCAGAATGTGATCCTATTTGGAGCACAAGTCCAAATGGGTTTGGGTCTTTGCAAATGTAATCAGTTATTACAATGAGATCAGGGACTTCCCTGGTGGCGCAGTGGTTAAGAATCCGCCTGCCAATGCAGGGGACACGGGCTCAAGGCCTGGTCCGGGAAGATCTCACATGCCGCAGAGCAACTAAGCCTGTGCGCCATAGCTCCTGAGCCTGCGCTCTAGAGCCCACAAGCCACAACTACTGAAGCCCATGCTCCTGGAGCCTATACTCTGCAACAAAAGCCACCGCAATGAGAAGCCCATGCACCGTAATCAAGAGTGGCCCCTGCTCGCCACAACTAGAGAAAGCCCGGGCACAGCAACAAAGACCCAACACAGCCAAAAATAAATAAATTTAATTTAAAAATAATAATAACATTAAAAAAATGAAAAAAAATAAAAAGAGGCCATATTGGATTAGGGCGGGCCCTCAATCCAATAGGACTGGTGTCCTTATAAGAAGAGGGAAGTTTGGACACACACACACACACACACACACACACACAGACACACACAGGAGGAGAGAAAGCCACGTGATGATGGAGGCAGAGATTGTGAGATGAACTGGGACCTGGGACCCTTTGCTGCGTGCGTGTGTCTGGACAAAGTTCTCCTGGAGCAAAAGAATACAAAGAAACTATAAGGGACTAAAAAATAACTGCATGCATGTGCAGTAGAGGCAATTATAAACAGTAAGATACCAAAAGGCCACAGACCAACCGCCAGTTCTGACGTGCCAGGAGCAAAAACAGGGTACTGCCCATGATCCCTGCACAGAGTACCACCAAGGGAGTGGGCAGACTACCTAAACTACACCTCCTGCCCAACCCCCTGATCTGCCCCGCCCTCCCTCACCCCATGTAAGGAAGCCCCTTAACCCCCAGCTCAGGGAGTGAGCAAAGGCACCTGTTCCCGCTCCCTCTAAAGCCTTGCCTGAATTTCTCTTTTTTCTTCTTTTTTTTTTTTGTGATACGCGGGCCTCTCACTGTTGTGGCCTCTCCCGTTGCGGAGCACAGGCTCCGGATGCGCAGGCTCAGTGGCCATGGCTCACGGGCCCAGCCGCTCCGCGGCATGTGGGATCCTCCCGGACCAGGGAACGAACCCGTGTCCCCTGCCTCGACAGGCGGACTCTCAACCACTGCGCCACCAGGGAAGCCCTTGCCTGAATTTCTCATCTGGCCTCTTAACAATTTCTATTGATTAAAAAGTCCAAGGACCCTAGTCAGTAACCATGGGAGCGATGTATCAATTAGCCAAGGTAAGCCAAAGACTTCCAGAGGCCACTGAAAGCTGGGAGAGAGGCATGGAACAGATTCGCCCTCACAGTCTGCAGAAGGAACCAACCCTGCCAAACCTTGATTTTGGATTTCAGGCTCCCAGAACCATGAGGGAAGAAATTCTGTTGTTTTAAGTCACTCCGTTTGTGGTCCTACATTATAGCAGCTATAGCACACTAACAGACCCCAGAAATGGTTGTTGCATCTGCAAACAGCATTCACTCTGCCGTGGACTGCAACCGCAGATAACAACTGGAAAGCCCTCTGCCCAAGTGCGTCTGCCCTCTACTCGGCTGCGAAATTCCTTGGACATTTTCATGGTGCAAAAGTGCAGGACACACCATGCACAGAAGCAGCATCACATGGAGCTGGCTTTAGGGAATCTGCGTGGCAGAGCTCACATCGTTAGCTTTTCCCTTGACCTCTGCTGAGCCCTGGGCTGGGCACCTCCAGGTGAGGTGTGTGAAATCCACCTTCTCATTACTGGTCTTTATTAATTCAACTGCAAGTGGAATTGAGCTGTTTGGGGCTTCCGTGAGATGCTGGAAATACAGAGCCAGAGAGGGAGGGAGCAAAAGGAAGCAAAGACCTGTCAGTGTGGGCCTTCCCAAAGCAGATTGCTTGTTCAGAAATGTATATGCAAACAACTATATTTGCATGTGTTTCCATATGCCATTTTTTCCTCTGTTGAGATATCATTGACATGCCATCAAATTTACCTGTTTTCAGTGTACAAATCAATGATTCCTCATAAATTTACAAGATTTTACAACATCATGACAATCTAGTTTTAGAATATTTCCGTCACCCCCAAAATATCCCTTGTGTCATTTTACCATTAATCTTTGTTCACAGCCAACCAACACCTCTATCTAGTTCCAGAATATTTTCATCACCCCATAAAGAAACCCCATACCCATTAGCAGTCACTCTCCACTCTTCATCCACCTCAATCTGTTGCTGGCAACCACCAATCTGCTGTCTGTTTTGCACATTTCATCCAAACTGAATCATGCGCTATGTGGTCTTTTGGGTCTAGCTTCTTTCACTGAGCATAACGGAAAATGGTTTCAAGGTTCGTCACATTGTAGCCATGTCAGTGCTTCATTCCTTTCTATGGCTGAATAATATTCCATTGTACGGATGAACCACATTTTGTTTATCCATTCATCTATTGATGGGCATTTGGGTCATTTCCACCTTTTGGCTACTGTGAAGAGTGCTGCTATGACGTGTGTGTACAATTTGTTTGAACACCTATTTTCCAGACTTCAGGTCTACACCTAGGGGTGGAATTGCTGGGTCATATGCAAACTCTATGTTTAACTTTTGGAGGAATCATTCCCTTCTTTTCTGAGATTATTTTAAAGATAATAATGAAGATTATCTCTCTGTCCTCACCCAGTTAGAAATGTCACATAGAGCATAAGACACCCTGTCGAATGTGAATCCCACATAAGAAACAAATAAAATTTATTAGTGTAAGCATGTCCCAAATATTGCATGGGCTACGCTTATGCTAAAAATTTTTGTTGTTGTTGTTTATCTGAGTCAAATTTAATTGTATTTTTCTTTGCTAACTCTGGCAAACCTACACCTAATTCGTGCCTTATCTTGGGTGAAAACATTGCTATTTAGCCCCATTGCTTATTTACAATCTCTCTGTCTTTGGGTATATATCCCAGAGTGGAAACTGGTGGAGTATATGGTAATTCTGTTTAACTTTTTGAGGAACTACCAGACTTTTCCCCGCATGGCCGCATCATTTTACATTCCCGTGAGAAGTACACAAGGGTTTCAATTTCTCCACATCCTCACCAACACTTGTTATTGTCTTTTTTCAAAAAAAATACTATCATTGTAATAGGTGTGAAGTAGGAGCTCATTGTGGTTTTGGTTTACACTTCCCTACTGATTAGTAATGTTGAACATCTTTTCACGTACTTGTGGACCATTTATATATCTTCTTTGGAGGAGCCTTTCTCAAAGTCCAGCCTGAGAAGGGGGATCACACCGGTTTTGTGGAAAAGCCTCTGGTCTTCACGTGCTGCGGGCATAAAGGACACGGGGTGAAAGAGATCACACAGGTGCAGGAAGATCCCCCCAGTCATCCTTCCCTCCCCTCCAGGTTCCTGCTCCCCAGGCAGCAGGAGGTGAAAGTGCTTGGGTCTTGTTGAAATCGCCTTCCTGCATCCCCCTCTCTGGCTCCTCTTCTCCCCCCAACACCCATACCCCACCTTTCCTGATTTGTGGGAATCACACAGGGCACATACCTCCTTTAACTGTTTGTCCCTTGTCCCATGGATGGACACACGGTCTGCTTCTGTCTATTCACCACCGTTGAATAACGCAGCTGTGAAAGCTCTTGGCTGGGTCACCTTGGACGCATTCATGTCCTTGCAGCAGGGTCAGAGGTCACATGCAGTTTCAGCTTCATTAATATCACTGGCCACTCCCCAAGTGACGAACTGGCTGTTTCCTCCTGAGCAGCGAACATCATTCACCACAGCCACTCCTGCACATGGCATGCCCTGTTCCCCCTCTGGCTCTGGGGTCCTGGCCATGCTGTGCTCAGCTCCCACCTCCTGCCGGTGGTGGGGCTGCTCATCTGTCATCCCCTGCCACATCCTGACTGCCGGGTGCTCAGTGAGCCCAGGACCAGGCTGGCTCCCTGGAAGAACAAAATGCTTCTCACAGTTGAACTGTCTTCCTCGTCCTCCCACCCAGACTGCTATGCCATTCATCACTGGTGACCGAGGAGATATTTAGCAAACTCTTCCTGGGGGATAAAAGCAGCCAGTTCTTCCCTGACATATTCTTGAAAATGACTATGTTCTTCACACCAACCACAGGGCTCATGGAAAAAAGGAGTCAGGACACCACACTCAAAAACTGTGTCAAGGGCTTCCCTGGTGGCGCGGTGGTTAAGAATCTGCCTGCCAGTGCAGGGGACACGGGTTCGAGCCCTGGTCTGGGAAAATCTCACATGCCGCGGAGGAGCTAAGCCCGTGAGCCACAACTACTGAAGCCTGTGCACCTAGAGCCCATGCTCTGCAACAAGAGAAGCCACTGCAATGAGAAGCCCATGCACCGCAACGAAGTGTAGCCCCCGCTTGCCACAACCAGAGAAAGCCCACGCCCAGCAATGAAGACCCAATGTAGCCAAAAATAAATAAATAAAATAAGTAAATTAAAAAAAAACTGTGTCAGTAACACATTTTAAAAAGATAGGCATTTACTAAAAACTGATAGCACCATTATACACACGTTAAACCCTAAGAATGACACGAATACTATAGCACATGTGGCACTTGACCTTGGAAAAGACCTGAGGTTCATGTGTGGATGTGGTGTGGGAAGGTTGTAGTCTTCGTGTCTCTGAGAGGTACCAGGAGGAGGTTTGCTGAAATGAGATGCGACATGGTCATCCCAGACAGGGGAGGGCAGGGTGTCTCCTAGCAGCTCAGGGAGTGTAGATGTTGAGGGTGTGTGTGTGTGTGTGTGTGTGTGTGTGTGTGTGTGTGTGTGTGTGTGTGTGTG
>NW_020837997.1:1934933-1984000 GCF_003676395.1 Aethalodelphis obliquidens | reverse complement strand
GTGTGTGTGTGTGTGTGTGTGTGTGTGTGTGTGTGTGTGTGTGTGTGGCACAGGTTGTATATTCCCATGTGGCTCTGGTCAGTGGGGTGCTACTTCCTGCATTCACTCCGTGTTTCTTGCAGACCAAATCCTGCATAAGCAATACCACATTCCATCAAATTACGCTCAAATCCTTCCCTTATGTATCCATCATGTTGGAACAAATTTTTGTTTTCAAAACTAGTGTTAGAGCAGAATTGACTGTACTCCCCCCATGGCCAGTTTCAAGCTGCCAGCAGGAAGTCACTACATGGGAAGAGATGTGTATCATTACAGACTCTTTTTACCATCAGATACAAAGGTCAGGGATACTCTCAAGAGCACAGAGAAGAGTATGATGTAGTGAAATAATGAGGAACTGATAACTTTTGCACACTTACTGTTTTTGTTTTTAATATTATATACTAAATTGAAAGTTGATGTAACAATTTCTAATAATGGCTCTGTTAACCAGGGACTCACACAAGTGCTGGAAATGTATCAAATGTGGGACTCTCCCCCAGTTCCCCACTGCAGCTCAGGGGACCAGGGAGGATGTCACATGTACTGTGACACTTCAAAGCAGGGGCCCGGCATCCAGTAGCAAATGGCGCTCCTGCCCCAGGGGAGACAGACAGGAAGTAGATTCACTGGGATAATAAGATCATGGCCTCTACCGTACTGGGCACCATGGAGCGAGTTAAATTGGGTGATGAGAGCACGGTGGTGTTCTATTTGCCTCTTATTCACCCCATTAGGGAAGGAAGGATCCCTCATGCTAAATAGTACAAGATGGCCAAACACACAATACCCAACACTGAACTGGTGGGGTAGAGTGGTCTGTTAGTTACATATATTCACAACCCCGGGCGGGGTGGGGGGAAGACACAGCTGGCCATGCAGGACCACATGAGGGTTGCACTTAGGAGCGGGGTGGACAGCCAGAGGCTGTGGGAGGCAGGCTTCGTAGTAACAAGAGGGTGGGGTGCCCCTGCTTCCCTCGGGAGGACGTGATGGGCTTACTTGAATAACAAGAAGTGAGGGAATTCCCTGGTGGTCCAGTGGTTAGGACTGGTCGGGGAACAGATCTTGCAAGCCGTGGGGCTCGGCCAAAACCAAAAACCGAAAAACCAAGAAAATGAAATCTGTTAGCTTAGGACTGGGTGGAGTGCAGCTGGTTTGACCGACAGGGGAACTAGCCAGGTGGGGTTCAGCCTCTCCTGCTGAGTGGGGGCAGACCTGGCGAGAGCAGGGAACTCAGGCTTTGGGGGACCTGAAATCTGAGGCTTTGTCTTACAGGTAGTCAGGCAAGAAGGGAGGGTAGAGCTAGTCCTGAAGGTAGAAGGGGGTCAGCCTTGGGATGCCAGGAGGAGGAGTAGCCCAGGCAGAGGGGCCAGCTGGCACCTCGGCTGGAGGAGGTGGTGGTGGTAGTGAGTCGGAATCCACGGAACCCTGGAGGCCTGTGTAGCCAGAGCTCAGCGGATGAGGGAGAAAACAGAGGGGCAGGAGGCTGGCCTCGCGAGACTGGAGAGTGGAGCCTGGTTTACGGAGGAGCAGGGGGAGGCGCGCAGGGGCTGGGCAGACGTGAATTATGAGGATTACGCTAGACCACCCTGCTTGGTGCCAGTGTGGCTGGGACTGGAGGCTGGCAACTCCTCCTGGTCTCTCAGCACTGCAGCTGCTCCCCAGTCCACTCCGGCCCCTGCACGGCCCCCTCCACCATCTATGACAGCAGATCCTGTCTGCCCTGAAGTCCCCACTGCCTGCCCAGGGCTTGGTGCTCACTGGGTGGCCAGGGCTTGGCCAAAAGCCCTTGGAGAGGGTTGGTGGGAGAGGCTGCCTGGAGGACCCACGATGCCCGTAGGGCAGGGAGGGCGCAAGGGAGGTTTCTGGAAGAAGCAGGAGTTGGCCAGGCCAAGGAGGAGGGCAGAGGGGCAGAGTTTGAGCAAAGGCTGGCAGTGGGGATCGGCACAGGGTGGCACAGGGCATCTAGAAACTAGGATGAGGTGGGAGCCACCAGGGCAGCCTCAGGGCAGCCCGGTGTTTGGACTTGGCCTGGATAAATAGAGACCCGGGAGGATTTGGGGCAGGAGGGCCATATGGTCAGCTCTAGAGTTTTAGAAGTAAGACCCTTGTCCCTGCAGGGGTCCTCACTAGAGGGACCACCTGGGACAGTTGGGGGGTAACTAGAGGAGGGACAGGACTTGGACATGACATAAAAAGTTGGTGCCCCCTTCCAGAGGGACCTAAAACAGTGAGGCCATCACTGAGTTGGGCACACTGGGAGGGGCAGGAGGGGGCACCCTGCTCTCCGAGAGGGAAAGTGAGGCCCAGAGAGGGAGGGGCCTGGCCTAGGGGACTTGTGGATGGAGGAGGTGGGGAGAGGGAAGAAGCGAGGAGCGGCAGTCAGGCGCCTGGGAGAAGCTGCGGGTCTGAAGTTTCATCCCTTGGCCAGCCTCCGTTTCCCCAAAGGGCTCAGCTCCTCCTGTGAGTGCACTGCACAGGTCGCCGGGTCCAGGCTGGGGCAGGTGGGGGGTGCCGACAAGGTGCGGGGTGAAGGCGGCGCGGAGACCGAGCGGCTCCCGCGTGGGGCGGGGCGGGGCGGGGCGGGGCCGGGCTGGTCCGCGGGGTGGGGGCGGCGGGGAGGCGGCCAGGCAGGGAGCTCGGAAGGGGGCAGTCCGGGGCGGGGGCGGGTCCGGAGAGGATGCGGGGCCGGGTTGCGGGGGGCGAAGAGTGGGATGGGTCGGGTCCGACGAAGGGGAAGGGAATGGGTCAGGTCTGGGGGTGCGTCCGGGCTGAGGGCGGGGCGGGTCCCAAGAGATATTGGGGGAGAGTCGGTTTTGAGGGGGGGGATGAGTCCCGGGAAGGGAGCGGGGGGAGGGGGCGGGACGAGGTCCGGAGAGTGGGCGGGGCGGGAGGCCGGGAGGGGGTGAGCGGGGCGGGTCCGGGTGGGGGCGGGCCCGGGGACAAGGCGGGTCCGGGGAGGGGGCTGGTCCCCCGCTGCCCCAGCCTAGCCGGGCGCGGAGTTGGGCGCATGGCGCCGGGCGCACTGCGCGGGGGCTGCGAACAAAGGGCCCCCTACCCGGGCGCGGCAGCCCCGCGGAGCCGGAAAATGTGGGTCGCCCTGCTCTGGCCGCTGCTCCGGCTCCTGCTGCTGCTGCTGTCGCCGCGGGACGGCGTGCGCGCTGCGCAGCCCCAGGCCCCGTGAGTAGCCCCGGGCGACGGAGGAGGCTGGCCGCCTTCTCGGGGTGGGGGTCGCGGGGTCTGGTTCAGAGACGCAGCGACCTGTCCAAGGCCACACAGCCTCCGGGCTGGGCGGGACCTAGAATCTTGACCCCCTAGCCGCCACGAGTCGGACTGGGAAGAGGGTAGCCTGAGGCTTCAGAAGTGGCCCCGTGGGGGTACAAGGACTCCTCAGAGCTAAGGCGGCGAGGCCCTCCCCCCATCCCATCTCGCTCCCTTGGTGTGACCAGGGCTGTCTTCTTGGGTGGCGATTTCCAGTTGTCCGTGGCTTGAAGGTAAGAGGTGCGTGTCTTGGCTGAGAAATGGAAGGAGAGACCTGCCGTTCCGTTTTCCTTGGGAGGGCGTGAGGGGGGGGGCGGAGGAAGTGTTTATTTTGCTTCCACATTTTTCTTGAAGTTTGCTTACAGAGCTTCTGGTGAGTTGACACAGTGAGGAGGTGAATTAACTAGCTGCTAAGGAGAATTTCCCATGAGTTGGCTTCACAGGGACTATTCGCAGACCTGCCAAGTTTGGGTGAGCCCTGCGGGGTTGTGGGCTGGGAGGGGGCCTGCATGCAGCTGCTCAGGCTCAGCCGTTTAGTGCAGACCGGCCTTTCTGAGCCTTGTTCAAGCAGCCCTTGTACAGGAGTTCCCAGAAAACAGGTAAACAGTGAGACTAGGTGAGCGGAGGCACCTCCCGTGCTGCTCCTTTGGATTACAAGTTTGAAAAGTAAGACACCATGCTGCAGTTGGAACCATGGGGTTTACCTCCCCTGGGCCTTGTGAAATTGGAGCCCAGCAAACTTTTGACCTGATGCTTTCAAAGCTGACATCCCTCAGGATAGCAGTTTTCAGCCAAGGGGCGATTTTTGTCTCCCTGGGGTCATTCAGCAATGTCCGGAGGCATGTTTGGTTGTCACGTCTAGGGGGAGGCCATGCGGCTGGAATCTACTGAGTGGAGGCCAGGGATGCTGCAACACATCCTGCCATGCACAGGACAGTCCCCAGCACGAAGCATGACCCTGCCCTCCATGAGAGACCCCGCCTTATAAGGACCAAGTTCAGAGTCCCTGTGTTGCAGAGTTTTAAACAGTTCTCAGGAGTATTTGCCTCTGACTAAAGTTGCCCTGGGATCTTACCTACTGTTGAGTCAAATGGCACTCCTGTGCTGGGAGACACACAGTGACCAACCAGGGGTCCAGATTAGCCGACCTCTAAGCCAGAGCCATGGCGCATCAGCCCGAAGGGTCCCGTTTTAGGAATAGCCCCGGATACCCACTTCTATGATCCATCTGATTGTATTGTGAGGAATGCCTGATGCCAGAAAGCCCCATGGATTTGCACACTGTTATGAGACCAATACTGTCTACACTTTACCAAATACCACCCTTCCCAGGATGGGACCTTCCAAGACCAAAGGATGAGAAGCCAGTGTCAGCCCAGATGGCAGGGGTGTATCAGGTAGACAGTGATTGGCTGGCGAGCCCTCCAACAGCTGTAATTCCTGAGTCGCAGGGAAAGTTAATTTGGTTCCATCAGGTTCTCTGGGCCTTTGAGTGAAGACCCTAACTCAGATCTGGATAAGGGCTTTAGAAGTGCCCAAGGAAAGTGAACACGTGGGTTGTGTATTTCCCCCAGTACTCTTCCACACTCAGCAGGTGCTATGTGGGAGGCCCTGGGGGTCATCTGGGAGCAGGGCAGAAAGTTTCTGTCCTGAAGGTGGCCGTATTCCCGTGCTGCAGTGGGGCAGGACACACAGGAACCGAGGGTCATTGCCCGTGCAGGTCGGTGTTAGAGTTCAGATAGTACACATCACGTACGTGGGGGTGACTGTGTGCTCCAGACAGTACAGTTACGTACCCAGGATCATTGCGTGCTCTGTGCACCGCTGAGGCCAGACACTGCACGGGTGACCCCAGGGTCATTGCACCCTCTGGTCAGTGCTGGAGCTGGATGGTGCATATCACACATGAAGCAAAGGTCTTCCCATGCTTGAGGCAGTACATGTCTGTCCCAATGTCACTGAATGCTGTGTTTGATGCTGGAGTGGGACAGAACATATAGGACGCAGGGTCAGTACACATTGTGGTCAGTTCTGGATCTGGACAGAACATCCATGAAACCCAGGGTCATTGCATGCTCCGGCTGGTGCAAGTACATACCCAGGATCAATGTATGCTCTGTGCATGGCCAAGGCCTGACACTGCACAGAGGAGCCCTGTCATTGCAGGCGCTTGTCGGTGCTGGAGTCAGAACATCGGACCCCAGGGTTACCGGGTCCAGCCACTGCTGGGCAGTGCACCTACGAAACTAGGGTCTTTGCACACTCTTATCAGTGCTGGAGTGATATAGTACATGGCATGTCTCGAAGGTCCTCTTCGTGTATGGTGTGTGGTAAGGGTCTAAATTCATCTCTTTGTGTGTGGACCTGGGGTTGTCCCAGAGAGGATGTTGAGAAATAAAAAAACCTCTCCTGATCTCAGTGTTTGCCCAGTGTTTTCCCTCTCTCCTGTTTCCTCCTGATGCCTGTAGTTCTGCACCGTTGGAATCGTGCTGCCTTTGCTGCCAGGCTCCTGGCACTTGCCATTGCACTGTGAGTGGGTCACGTGGTTACGGATGAGCCTTTGTGATCTTCTACCTAAGGCTGCAAAATAACGGGGAAGCAGGAGCTCAGGTGGGGAGGACCTAGGCCTCCAGGTCCGGTGCCATAAGGGGGCCCCAGGGCCCTCTCCTGCCTAGGCTGTGTGATCTGGTGCACATTCCTCCTCCTTCTGCAAGGTCAGCCTTCCCGTCTGGAAAACAGGATAATAACACCTCTCTTCCAGAAATGTCTTCCCAGTCAAGCTGAGTCTTTTGAGAAAGAAAGAGATGTTTTGACTCCATTGTTCACAGTGCTTTTCCTGTTTCAGGCCATTTAGTTTGTCTTTAGGGTCTTATTCTTAAAATTAATGCTGCAGGTAGTTCCTTGCTTCTTTCCACTGGGGTCCAGAATCTGGCTGCCTGGGTTTGTAGCCTAATCTCTCACTGACTCGGGCACGTGAATTGGCTTCTCTGGGGCTTAATTTCTGACTCTGGAAATGGGAGATGTTAGCACGTCTCACGGGTGGCTTTGAGGATGAAGTGGGATCCTACCAGTAACTCAGTCTACAGGGGAGAGTATTTTAGTTTGTGGGTGTGGCATGTGCAAAGGTCCTGTGGCAGAAGGAGCTGCGAAAAAAAGTCCAGAGGCCATAATGCCGAGATCGAAGGGGGTGTGGTTCCGGGTAGATCCAGAGAAGCCAGATTCTTGCTTACTCGGGGCTGGGGGAGGAACTCAGAGGTGAACAAGCCTCAAGGAGCTCACAGGTTGGTAGGGGACACGGACACATAAAGTGACAGTGCCATTGGAGTGCGGTCAGGCATAGGTGGGAGTCCACCTAGGGTGCACCCTGATTCAGCCAGGTGACAGTGAGGCTAGGGATGGGTCAGAACCTTTGGCCTTCACTGCGGTTCTCCTCTTCCGCAGGGGCTATTTGATCGCTGCACCCTCCGTCTTCCGCTCAGGAGTGGAGGAAGTCATCAGTGTGACCATCTTTAACTCCCCGAGGGAAGTCATGGTCCAGGCTCAGCTGGTGGCCCAGGGCGAGGCGGTGGCGCAGAGCCAGGGAGCCATCCTGGGTAGGTCCCTGGGGTGCCTGACCAGGCCTTCCCCTCCCTTTGCAAAGTGGTCTTTAGGGCTCAGGCAGTATCGGCATTGCTTTGCTTCCTTCCCACCTCACTTCCAGAACCCTGGCAGGAGTAGGAGGACAGGTTGCATTCTCCTCACTTTACAGATGGAGAGAGTAAGGCCCAGCAGGGGAAGCCACCTGCCCAGTCTGGGAAATCAGAGTTCCTTGTTCCTCAGCAGCTCAGGTTCAGTGGGTGCAGATCTGGATAGATTTGGGCACCCTTTCGTGCCAGTTTTGGCTAGACGTGGGAAGGGGGCCCAGAGGGAATCTTGTGACCTTTTCAGATCCTTTGTTGAGCTTCTAGCACCCCTGTGGTGTTAGACCCGGAGCTGGGCTCACAGCCAGCCTGCCACTGAGTTGAGCTCAGGCCCTCAGCCAGCTTCTCCCTGGCTCTCCTTCGTAAACTGCAGACAACAGCAGCGTTGGCCTCTTGGACAAAGTGTGGAGACCAGGACCTGCCTTAGGGCCTGTAGTCCAGCAGGGCAGGTAACTCATTCATCACGCAGGGTGTGGTGTGGCCACAGGAGACATCGAGAGATGATGTCAGGTCTCCCAAGGCCAACAAGGCAGCCTCTGTCCCCTGGGAGAGGGAGACTTGGGTAGGCAGGAGAAGTGCAGGCAGTCCTGACTCCACTGGCCAGTCCAGAAACCCAAATCAGGTTGGCTTCAGCAACAGAGAGTTTATGGGCTCTTACAACTGGAAAAGTCCCCTGGCATCACTGGCCCAGTCTCCCAGCTCCACTCTGGATGTGCCTGTGTCTCTCCAAAGCAGGGAGGGACTGGCAGTTACAGGACCTTTGGGCAAAGTCCCAGGATTAACTCTGATTGGCTCATGTTGGGTCATGTGCTCAATCCTGAGCCAATCCCCGTGACCAGAGGGAAGGCCTATGCTGATTGGCCCATGTGGGTCATGTGCTCAACTCTGAACCAAGTCCTGTGACCAGGTGGACGGCCCATGCTGATTGGCCCATTTTAGGACATGTGCTCAACTCTGAACCAATCACTGTGTCTAGGAGGAAGGCCTATGTAGATCTGCACAGAGCCCCAGGGAAGATGGGCAGAACCCACTAAACCTTAAGAATTAGGAGTTGGGTAGGTGGGTTCCTCCAAGAAAATCAGCAGGAAATGGGGGAAATGGACACTGGGAGGCAGAAACAGTAGATGCCTAATTAAGTCCTGGAGGCCAAAGAGCCTGAAGAAGTGTCAGATGACAGATGACTCAGTTTGGGTGGAAGAGAGAGGTAGATGGAAGACTAGTTAGATCCATTGGAGTGAGGTCCACTGGGGACCTCAGGCTCCTCTTTTTTCTCTCCACCTTTCTCCTTGTTCCTCTCCCGTGGAGTTTTCTCTTTGCTCCCCTCACAGCTTACCTTGGGCAGGGGCCAGGGGTGAAGTGAATAAAGTATGCAGGCTGGCCAACCTTCCCCTGAATAGCTCGGCTTTGTCCATGTCCTCCGGTCTTCAGTACTCTCCAGCTTGGAGGAAACCTCTCACTTCCGCCCATCCCAGCCCAGGCCAGACCAGCATGACCCAGGGTGTGTGTTTGTCCACAGAAAATCCCTCTGGGTTGAGAAAGCCCCTGTTTGTAAGGCTGCAGCTCAAGGAGGCAGGCAAACACAGCTCCTGTTTTAACCGTTTTCATTTTATTTTCATTTTTTAGATAAAGGGACGATCAAACTCAAGGTAAGCTATGAATTTTTAAAATCAGAAACCCTACCTTGGAAATAAAGAATTGAACTGGAATGGAACAAGAGAAGTTGCATGTGTTGTGAAAAGAATCATTAATGGTGATGTAAAAAAAAAAAAAAAAGAATAATGAAGGAAAAAACAGTTTACAAAAGGAGAAAGCTCAAAGCTCACCCATAATCCCATCCCTCATACTTTTCACTTTTTCATGTTTCCCATAAATCCTTGTCCACATAAAGACATTTTCTTTCATAGTTGCAGTTAAAGGGTATATTGTGGTCTGTCATGCCCTTTTCTCTTCACACGTTGCGTAAACATACTTCCGTGTTTCCAAGTCTCTATAATTGCATCCTATTGTAAATAACATCCCACTGCATCTCTTTCATATACTAATTTACTAACACCTCCCCCTCACACACACATCGCTTGTACATAGTTAGATTTCTTTCTTGTTTTCAGGGTTTTGATAATGTAATCCAAAAGTTGAGAGCATCTTTGTGTGTAAAGCTGTTAACGTACTGGATGCCTGCCTTCGACTGAACACCCTGAAAGAAGAACTACCAAATTAGGATCCAAGGCTCTTGCTGTGTCCTGTTTTGTCTTGGAAGACACAGCAGTGCACGTGCGTGGTACCACCAGCTATACGTTAGAGACCAAATTGCCCTCAGCCTTGTTGGCATTGAATATCATTATTTTAAAATTATTTTACATACCAAACTACAGGTAGGTCATTCTCTGACATGGGTTTTTTTAACTGGAGTCCTTGGATTTCAAGGCAGTCGTAAGCCCTGAAATTGTCGGCTTTCTCTGGGTTAGCTAGTCCTTAACGCTTACCAGATGCTCAAAGGAGTCCCTGAAAGGATGGGCTAAGTAGAGAATCGTTCCAAATTGTAATGTGCTCTCTCCCAGTGATTAGAATGAAGTCCGGGGTGGTTCCTCTTCCATGGGATGGGATGCAGCATTAGTGTCTCATTGCTGTGGGGCAGTGGTCTTCCTGCCCTCTTGTCAATGTTAGAATTCTTTCTCTAGAGTTCTCTCCCGGGGGTGAGGTTTGCAGGGTCTGGAGACAGTTCTGGTTGTTACAGCCTGGGGGGCAGGGATGGAGGCTGCTACTGGCTTCTAGTGGGTAGAGACCGAGGACGCTGCTCAAGTCCTATAATACACAGGACAGCCCCTCCGCGGAGAATGAGCCAGCCCCAGATGTCAGCATTTGGAAAACCCTGGATCAATAGGCTAGAGCCGCCCTTGCCGGCTTCCTGTGAGCAGATCTGCTTTCTTGTGAATCAGAATGCAGGGCTGCCCTGTCCACTGACAGATGAACTACTTAGGAAAAAAGAAAGCCTCGTGTATTTTATTTAGAGAAGTACTTTTACTAAAGCATATTACTTACCAGAAAGAAAAAAAAAGAAAGAAACCAGGGCTGCCCCAGCGGGGTTAAGATTATGCTCTGTCCCTAGCCACCGCACATAAGAAGGCACTCTTCACAGGCTAGATGCTGTGGATTTGTATAAGAAACCAGTAAAGGGCCATATACCTTTGGGAGAAGGGCCGGGGATCCCTGGACTGGAGACTTTCAAAAGGGTCTTGGGATCCTTAGCATTTAGAAGAGCTCTGGATGAGCCTTTTTCAACTTGGGGAGTGGGGAAGGATGCTCCCCTCCCCCGCCGGGGGACAATGGCAGTGTCTGGAGATATTTCTGGTTATGGTAGCTGGGGGTGAGGGTGCTACTGCCATCTAGTGGGTGGAGGCCAGGGATGCTGCTCAACACCCTACAGGGACAGGACGCCCCCGTCCCCGTCACCGCAGAGGATGATTCAGCCCTAAACGTCAGTAGTGCCGAGGTTGAGTTAAGAAACTCTGCTCTGTGGAACCATGGTGTGGGCCTCAGACAAGAGAGAAGCTGTTCTTGTGGCTGTAGGACTCCCCTGCCCATTACCCCACCCACTCCCCAGCCGTGCCTGCCTTGGGGACCTGAGTGCTTCCGGGTACAGGGTTTGGAAACCCGTGTTGTGGGGACCTAGTGTTGCCACTGACTGCCACGGGCAGGCTCTACCCGGTCTGTGTCTCGCCTCGTCCTTCTCATCTGTGCAGCAGCGAGGATGCCGGTAAGAGGCCCTTGATGGAACTTTCAAGAAAGCATACCTAAAACCTCGTGATATTTGTTTTATTCCGATTTTTTAGACTTAACCCGTGCATCTGTGTAACAAATGTCTTAAGCATCTATTCAGTTTCAAGCAGGAAGTTGGCCACATTACCTGCTCTCAGCCACCAGCCTTATTGGTGATGGGCAAAGGGGTGGGTCAGACAGTAACCCCCCAATTACATAAACATGATCACCTCAGAGAGTAGCAGGTGTCCTATTTTAGGACACTAAATGTTAATCAGATTCTAACATTTTGTTTTAAAATGTGTCAGAGAAAGAGAATGCTGAGGAGTGGTGGGTAGAGTCATTTTATATGGCAGCAGGGTCCCTCTGAGCTGAAACCAGGAGGAACCAACATGCAGGTGGCAGGGCATTCCAGGCAGAGGGAACCACCGGTGCAAAAGCCCTGGGGCAGGAAAGAGGCCAAAAGAGGCAGCCAGTGGCCTGGAGTGGAGCCAGCCAGGAGCTCCCATGAATAGTGGGAGGGAGATTTCCAATCTGTGGAACCAGCCTTCACCTGAATCCCTCTGCTTCGGATGGTTTCCATTTAGGAGTGGAATCGTGATACCTGTCGCCACCAACCATGGGTGTCTACTGTGTGCCATGCCTTTAAGTCCTGATCACCCATCTGCACAACAATGTGTCGGAAACTCAGGGTCTAGTGAGTCTGGTGGCTTCTCTCTCGGGTGTGTTTGGTGGATGCCTACGGAGTCCGGTAATCTGGGACCCCCACCCAGAGCCCCAGGGGCCTCTCCTGCCTGGAGAGGCGGGGAGCTGGGCGTTCATCAGGGCGGTGGATCGGCCTGCCGTAGGACTGGCCCCTCCACGCAGCCTTCCCCAGAGGACAGCCAGCCTCTTTCCTTAGCTGGGCCCCAAGCCCCCCACCTTTGTACTCAGCTGCCAGCTACACCAACTTTGCCTGGCCGCCTCCCTTGCTTGGATCTCGGCCCCCCGAGTCCTTGGCTGTCACTGATGCTAAAGGAGCAAATGTGGATCACTGAGGTCAGGGGTGGGGATGGGGGTCAACTCAGTCCAGAACCTTCCGGCAAGACCTTTGAGGGCTGGCAGGTGCAGGACCAGGTAGGAATGCCACTTTGAGCTGAGACTTGATTGGAAACGGCAGCTCTGCAGCTTTCAAGACCTGGGGCGGGTCACTTCATGTCCCCAAAGGTCACATCTGATCCTTTCTGTTCTCAGGGGCAACTTCTTGGTCCCAGCACCCACGACACCCCACTGGCACACAGCGCCCCCCCCCCCCCCGTCCCGCCAGCTACTTCCTACCTGTCCATGCCTGCTCCCCTGAGTGGCCTGGGTTTTTTTCCTCCTTGCATGGAGGTCTTTGGTGCTGAGTGGTTTCCAGAAACAAAGGCAGGTAAAGATTTGGGGGTCAGAGTAAGGGGATTATCCTCAAGTTCGTCCTAAAGGTTCTCAAGGTTAACTGCAGTTAGGAGGGACCCCAGAGTCCTGAGACGCCCAATCCCGAGGGTGGCAGGTGGGCAGGCAGGCAGGCAGGGTCCCTCTGATGCTGTTCAGAGCAGACAAGAGAGGCAGCCAGAGACAGGTTCTGGAAGGATGGAGAAGGTCCTGGCATGCCCCGACCTCATCCATAAAATGGGCACACTGGTGTGAGGACTGGTCAGATAATTCACCAGGATACTTAGCATGGTTGACTGCTGTGATGGTGACGAGGACTTTTTCACCCCTTGAGCAATCACACAGGTGGATGCTGACAAACAACTGGGAGAAGAGCACCCCCGCATTCGGATGGTCTTAGGAACAGGTGGTGCTGTAGCTCCCAGTGCGAACTGATGACCACGTAATGTCCACCCGCCAGGCACCCAGGGATGGCCACGAGCATCGCATTCATGGCACATGGTCACATCCAGAGTCGTGACTTTTGTTTGCTTCAGTCACAAAAGGAGTTTCTGTAGGTTATGACTCACGTGCATGGGTATTCTGCTCATCACTTAAAAAGGAAAAAATGAGGGAATTATGTAGGGTAGTTTCCATTCCCTAAATGTTGGAAATTTTGCCCTAGAAGAATTTGAACTCCACGGTGAATCCTTAAGACTGCAGTGGGTATTATTATTTTTTTTAATCCATCTAGGTGGCCAAAAAAACCCTCTTTTTTTTACCACTTTCACCATTTTAAAGTGGACAGTTCAGTGGCATTTAGAACATTCACACTATTGTGCAACCACCACCCCTGTCTAGTTCCAGAACATTTTCATTACCCAGGAAGGAAAGCCCATCCCCGTTAGCTGTCGTTCCCCATTCCCCATCTCCCTCCAGCTCCTGGTACCCAATAATCTGCTTTCTGTGTCTATGGAGTTGCCTGTTGTGGACATTTCATATAAATGGGATTGTATAATGTGTGTGCAGTGTTTACAGTGAGACAAAGCACAGAGGCACATGCACTCTATACATATATGAAATATGAAAATATACATACATATGCATACATGTATTCATATGTATGTATGTATATGAAGGGACTAGGGTCTCCGTACCTCCCAGCTTACCAGCTATGACTGCATTTGGGTAAGATGGGAGATAATTCTTGTAGCTCTACAGGGATGAGAATATCTTTGCAAGCTTGCAGTGTCAGGCGAGGAGAAGGCTCTGTCTTGTCAAGCTACACCAGTGTTTCTCATTCTCAGCGCTGCTGACAGCCGTCCTGTGCGTCACAGGGTCTTGAACAGCATCCCTGGCCTCCACCCACCAGATGCCCAGTAGCGCCTGCTCCCCGAATCTCTGACACCCCCAAAAATCTCCTGAAACTGTTGAGTGTCCCCTGGGTGCACAATTGCCCCCGGGTGTGCTCCCCTGCCCTAGACCTCCATGCTGCTTTCACAATACCTGGGTACCTTCCAGGGTGACACCCCCTGCCCAAAGTTCTGTGCTCTGCCTGCAGGTGCCCACGGGCCTCTGGGGCCAGGCCCTCCTGAAGGTGTGGGGCCGTGGTTGGTGGGCAGAGGAGGGCCCCTTCTTCCACAACCAGACTTCAGTGACTGTGGACAGCCGGGGAGCCTCCGTGTTCATCCAGACCGACAAGCCGGTGTACAGGCCCCAACACCGAGGTGGGTGGCCGGTGCGCGCCCGGGGGGGGGAGGGCCAGCCATGGCCTGGAGCTGCCACACGCCTATGTCCTTTCTTCCAGTGCTCATCAGCATCTTCACTGTCACTCCAGACCTGAGGCCCGTCAGCGAGAAGGTGAGATTGGCTTCTAAAACCGTGGGCCCGGAACATACCCACCTGGGTTCGGCCTGGCCAGGGCCACCATCCACAACTGGCCTTTCCCCCGCCTCTTCCAATTTCTACCTCCATTCTCGGTTTCTTCCCGGGGCTCCACGTCCCTTGGGGGACGCAGGGGAAGTTCTATGTGACAAGAGGGCTTGTGGGCATGCTTCCTCCACAAGGGGCACCAGTGGTCCCCGCAGTGGCCAGTACCCCTCTGTGCGGGGTCGGGGCCGTGGCCCATCATTTAAAATCTTAATAGCCCTGCATTTATTTAACGTTTATTAGAAACAAAATATAATTGCCACTTAAAACCCACCGTTTCTCCTTCAGAGTAAATACACTCACATAAAAAAGACATTGATTTTCTCTTAATTTTTATTTGGAAATAACTTCAAATGTACAGAAAAGTTGGAAGAAAGTCACAGAGAACTTCCCATAGGCCCTTCATGGAGCCCAGGGGTGGGCAAACTTCCTGTAAAGGGCCAGGTGTTAAGTATGTTCGGGTCTGCCAGTCAGAGGGATTCTGTCACAACTTGAATGGACTCAGCTACAGACAGCACGTGAATGAATGGCTGTGCCTGGGTGCCAATAAAGCTTTATTTACACAAACAGCCAGAGGGACGGATTTAGCCCAAGGGTCATAGTTGGCCAAGCTCTGATCAGTAACAGAGGTTCTCAAACTGGAGTGTGCAGCAGAACCACCTGGAGGGCTTGTTCACATACAAGCTACTGGGCCCTCGCCAGAATTTCTTTTTTTTTTTTGTGATACGCGGGCCTCTCACTGTTGTGGCCTCTCCCGTTGTGGAGCACAGGCTCCGGACGCGCAGGCTCAGCGGCCATGGCTCACGGGCCCAGCCGCTCCGCGGCATGTGGGATCTTCCCGGACCGGGGCACGAACCCGTGTCCCCTGCATCGGCAGGCGGACTCTCAACCACCGCGCCACCAGGGAAGCCCTCCCCAGAATTTTTGATTCAGCAGCTTCCTGGATGGGCCCCGAGGATCTGTATTTCTAACAAGTTCCTGGTTTCTGCTGCTGCTCTGGGGAACCCACTTGGAGAACCACGTATCTAGATTCACCAATTACAAAACATTTTATTATATTTATGTGCTTTCAGTGTGTGTATATACATATATGTACATATACATGTATTGTATGTATATATGTCTATGTACATACATAGTTTTAAAATTATTTTAATGATAAATCATTTGAGAATAATTTGCAGATATCCCATCTCTTTGTCCCCGAACACCTCCTGTATCCTTTAAGAACAAGAACATTCTTTCATACAACTAAAGTACAATCATTACATATAGGAATTTTGACATCGGTACAATAATATTATCTAATACAGAGTCCATATTGTTCCAATAATGTCCTTTATAGCATGTTTCTTTGCTGGTCCAGGACCTAGTCTCTGACGACGTGTCGAATTTAGTCGTCATGTCTCTCGCATCCTTTACTCTGAATCAGCTCCTCAGCCTTTGCCTGTGTTTCACGGCATTGACATTTTTGGAGACTCCAGGCAGTTGTTTTGAATGGTGTTCCCCAGTGGGCTGGTCTGCCGGCTTGTTCTCTGCGATCAGGTTCAAGTTGTGCGTCGTGGGGGAGGAGCCACAGGAGCCGTGCTGGTCCTCCCCAGTGTGTTGTATCCTGAGGTACCTGACGGTAGTGCAGATAGAGTCTGCCTGGTTTCTCCCTGCAAAAGTCACTGTTTCCCCTTTGTAATCAGTAAGTCATCTGTGGGGGACACTTGAGACTGTGTGGACACCCTGTTGCCAGTCACCATGATCACCCGCTAGTTCTAGCCTCCACAGATGAGTTCAGAATTACATGAATCAAAACTTGCCATGATGCTTGCAAAGTGGTGATTTTTCCAACTCTGTTGCTTCTTCTGTATTTATGAGTTGGCATTCTGCTGCAAAGAGGCGCTTTCAGAAGGAAAGAGATCGTAAAGGAAGAGATTTAAGCAAACTGTACATATCCAGAGCAAAGATGGGAACGCAGTCTGGGGTGACTCCAGTTGAGGGATCCCCGAGGGGTCACGTGTATGGTGGTTACTGCATGCCAGGCGCCGTTCTAACACTTGGGGCACATGATTGAGCAGAACGGACCCAGACCCCACCCCAGGGGGCTGGAAAATAATCCTGCAAAGTTCCCCAGTGGGCCCCAGCCTAGAAGCACAGTTCCATTGGGTGCACGCAGCTTTTTCTTAACTTTCACCAGCCCGAGTTTCCACATTACTTTTTTCATTGGATCTTTGAATGCACTTGCCCACGTTTTTGACACAGCCTTGCAGACTCACCTCAGTGCCTGAGGTCCTTCTGCCAAAGGAAGGCTTCATACCCAGCTGCCCCCTCCTGGTGGACATTTGCTTGTTTCCAGGTTTTGGTCATTGTCAGAAATGCTGCCACGATTGTTTTTATGCTCAAACCTTCTTTTTCACTGGTGTGTCCTTCCTTAGGCTCAGTTGGACCCCAGGAGTGGGATACTGAGGTCCACGGCCAGGGAGGTTTTGAAGGTCCCAAACGTGTATGTTTCTGAGCGGATGGTGCTGAGTCCCAGTGCCCAGTTGTTTTAGGGGATCGTCTGCCCACAGCCTTCCCCGGAGAGGGGGCAAGTTGTGCAAGCAGTTGACCTTCACAGGAGTCAGTGTTGACTGTTCAGTGTGACATTGATGGAGCTAGAAGCCAGGCTCCAGGCAGGTGCTGGGGGTTCAGGGATGAAAGCGTGCATTCCAGACCTTCAAGGAACCTGGCATGATCCCTTGAAAAAACAACCCAGCTGCAACATGGGAGGGCTGCCTGGAGGAGCTTTCCTTGGTTGGGGCGTGTGGGAGTCTGGAGAGGAGGGCAGGGCTGTGATGGGGAGCCAGGAACACAGAGGTCCCGGATGGGACTCGACCACCCTCATTGCCAGTGGCCACTGTATGAGTTTGCTCAATGATTTAAAGGGCAGAAATGTATTCTTTCCCAGTTCTGGAGGCCAGAAGTCTAAGATCAAGGTGGGGGCAGAATTGGTTCCTTCCAGGGACCGTGAAGGAGGGATTTGTTCCAGGCCTGCCTCCTTGGCTTGTAGCTGGCCATCTTCTCTCTGTGTCTTCATATTGTCTTCCCTCTATGTGCATCTGTGTCCAAATTTCCCCTTCTTATGACACCAGTCCTATTGGACTGGGACCTACGCTAGGGACCTTATTTTAACTAATCACCACTATCAAGACCCGTCTCCAAATACAGTCACATTCTGAGACCCTGAGCGTGAGGACATCAACGTGTGAATTTTGGGAGGAGGGGGACACCATTAAATCCATTACAGAACCTGTGCCTGTCCCGAGGGATGAACACTTAGCATGCACGGAGGGCTCGGGTCTTATGGGAGGGTTTGCTCACTGCCTCTGTCTGTCTCTGTTGCAGCTGGAAGCTTATGTCCTGGTGAGTGGCCTGCCCCTCTGCAGCTGGCTCAGAGACAGTTAGCCCGCTCTCTGCAAGACCTGGTCTGTTTTTGCCTAACACCCACCCTCTGGGTTGATCCCTGCCTGCCTCGGCACCCCATAGACTGGGACCTGGTCCATCCCGATCCCTGGGTCCACCCTGGAATAAGCTGAGTGTGTGTCTGTCCATCTCTTTGTAGACTTGCATGCAGCTCCCTAAATGAGGAGGCAGGCCAGCCCTTTCCGCCACCTTGTCCTCAGACAAGTCCCTTCTATGCCCCGAGCTTCTGTTTGCCCCGAGCTCTCTGTTTGCCCCGAGCTCCCTGTTCTGCCTAGAGGGCAGGCTTGGAAGGTCCGCATGCACACCGGGCACGCACAGGCTGCCTTGAGTTTACTGTGCATCCGTCCCCCTGCAGGACCCCCGGGGCTCACGGATGATGGAGTGGAGACACTTGCAGCCCTTATGCTGCGGTAAGCCTCTCTTCTCATCCTCTCTCCTAATTCCTTCTGTGGTTTGGGGGCTGCACCTTTGGGTGGCAGATGTGATAAACCTTCCAGGAAAATAGAATGTGCTCTGTCTGGGCACCTGCCGCTCCTTCCCTGCAGCGTTGGGACCCTCCGCCCACATTTCTGTGTGCCTGGGATCCCAGCTGGGGATCCTCCTGTAACTTGGGATCTTTCTGGAATATCAGGGCCTTGTTTGTGGGCACCCCCCACCTTCCTCCTGCTGCAGATCTTCTTTGTCCTCATCCCCAACGCAACAGGAGACAGTTCTTTTCCAGCTGGGAGTCAGAAGGCTTTGCTTTGCCTGAGGAGTTGGCATTTTTTTCTTTCTCTATGACAATAAGGGCCATGTAATTGACATCTCCCTTTGTGCTTCGGCCCTAAGGGAAGTGGAGTCCTGGGAGAGGGGAGCCGTAGGTGGGGCTTGGGGAGACTGAGGACAGCTGTGCACCCTCGACCTGGGAAATGCACAGACATGACAGACCCCTGAGTCCTGCTCGGGGGCTCCTGGCCCCCGCATGCCTCTGTGAACCAGACACAGAGAATGGGGTCTCTAGCCGCCGTGTGGGCTGTGCAGGTCTCCTGGCCTGGCCTTGACCCCTCTCCATGTTCATTTCGCTCTTCCTGATTCTGAGATGCCTAGAGAGGGCTGCCAAGTAGGGACAGGGCTTGTGTGATTCTCTGTCACCAAGGGAACGACTCGTGTGGGGAGCAGAGCTGCCTGCGCCTGGCCTTGGCCTCAGCGGTCCCCCAGGAACCCAAGGTGCAGTGTCTCGCTGCTTCCCCTTCAGACTGCAGAGGTGCTTGTTCTGCACAAATCCCCGCCAGCCTCGGGTGGCTTCTGGCTTCCCCGAGGGACTGCTCGGCCAGGGGGAGGCGCAGGGTCCCCGGGGCGCCTCTGCCCTGACCTCACCACCAGATGCCAGGCCCTCTGCACACTCACTTGCCCCAGGATGAGGGGGGGCGTCTCTCTTCACACAGGCATCACCAACATGACCTTCCCCTTGTCTGACCAGCCGGTACTGGGAGAATGGTTCGTTTTTGTCGAAATGCAAGGCCACGTGTACAACAAGTCCTTTGAAGTTCAGAAGTATGGTAAGTCGGAGCATCTTAGGACCCTAGGATTTCAGATCTGGGAGAAACCACAGCCCTAGTGACGACACACATGACAAGGGGGAAGATGGCAGGAGCCTCATTCACTGAGGGCTCAGTAGGGCCAGGCACGATAAGGAAGGCTGGGCCTTTGTCATGTCCTTTAAAAAAAATTGTAAAATATATGACTTCATACGAGTAGAGTCATAAGGTATTTGTCTTTTTGTGAGTAGCTTATTTCACGGAGCATAATGTCCTCAAGGTTCATCCGTGTTGCAGCATGTGTCCGAATGTCCTTCCTTTTTAAGGTTGTCACTTCCTTTTGTTCTTTCATCCTTGTCCTGAACCTATGAGGCATCTCCATGTTACAGATGGGGAAACTGAGGCTGAGAGAGCTGTTAAGGAAACTGCTCAAGTACTAAGAGCTGGGGAACGAACCTGGGCCAGAGCCACATACTCTGCTTCTATGCTAAAATTCTCCCTGATGGGGTCGAGGATTTCTCTTCCTTTCACGAGGCAGGTCTTGGAAGGAAAATCCTTAGAGGTCAGGGTTATGGGTTGCAAGCAACAGAAGCCTGGTGCAGACCCAGTAAGCAAAAGGAAAGGGTTATAGGCTCGTGTAACAAGCTCTCAGGACCAGAGTCTTCATGTTTCCTCCATTCTGCTCCTTGGTGTCCATCTCTGCGTGGGCTGTGCAAGGGGACGAGCTGGCTGGATGTGCCCAGGGCGGCAAAGAGTGACCCTTTCCAGCTGCAGGCACCCTCAGGATGCCCCTGACGGGTCCAGAAGCCTGGCTACTTGTGCACCCCTGGGATGGCTGGAATTGGCTGCACTCAGTTCAGGTGGCCTAAAACTGATGATACGTGGCCCCCTGAGAAAAACGAAGTGCTGGTTCCCCAAAGATAGGAAATAGATGCGGCCGGCAAAACCCCCAGAGAGCTGCCCGTGCTCAGCAACGGGTGGTGTGGATTCCTATGGTGTCAGCAGCACAGAAACCCCAGAGGGGGCTTTGTGTTCCTCCCTCCCACATCTCCAGTACCCTTCTGGGGCCGCCCCACAGGTGGAAGCCACCCTGCCTCCCTCCTCTCTGCTCTCTCCCTTCAGTGTTGCCGAAGTTTGAGCTCCTTATTGACCCGCCCCGATATATCCAGGACCTGGACACTTGTGAGACCGGCACTGTGCGGGCCAGGTGAGAAAGAGGCGGCCACTGTCGGTGAGCCCTTCCCACTGTGGGCACGCCCCTCCCCTAGGACCCACCCCTTCCCAGCAATGCTCCTCCCCTAGGACACGCCCCTTCTCCAGAGCACACCCATTCCCCTTAGGACTTGCTCCTCCCCTAGTACTTGCCCCTCCCCAGGGAAGCCCCTGCCCCTAGGACATGTCCCACCCCTAGGGCATGCCCTTCCCCAGGGCACACCCCCCAGGCCATGCCCCTTACCCTGTGGGCAGCATCCGCAGCCAGTGGGCTGACCTACAGCCAGTGGGCTGACCCGCCTAATGACCAGGCTGTTGACGGAGCCCGATGTGAGGGTCGACCAGAGGGAGTCAAGAGGCTCTGTCCCTTTCTGGGGCCCCTGGGGGAGCCCTACGTGGCCCGTGTCTCCGCCCCATCTCTGCCACCTGCCGGAGGTTGTGGCTGAGACTTCTCCCTCGTGTGTCTCCCCTGGCTGCGTGTGTTTTAAAATCCAGGGACGTGGTGGATACACACATTTTTTTTTTAACATCTCTATTGGAGTATAATAGCTTTATATTGTCGTGTTAGTTTCTGCTGTATAACAAAGTGAATCAGCCATGCGTATACATATATCCCCATATCTCCTCCCTCTTGCGTCTCCCTCCCACTCTCCCTATCCCACCCCTCTAGGTGGTCACAAAGCACCGAGCTGATCTCCCTGTGCTTTGTGGCTGCTTCCCACTAGCTATCTATTCTACATTTGGTAGTGTATATATGTCCACGCCTCTCTCTCACTTCGTCCCAGCTTAGCCTTCCCCCTCCCCGTGCATGTCCTCAAGTCCATTCTCTACATCTGTGTCTTTATTCCTGTCCTGCCCCTAGGGTCATCAGAACCTTTTTTTTTTTTTTTTAAGATTCCATATATATGTGTTAGCATACGGTATTTGTTTTTCTCTTTCTGACTTATTTCACTCTGTATGACAGACCCTAGGTCCATCCACCTCACTACCAATAACTCAATTTCGTTTCTTTTTATGGCTGAGTAATATTCTATTGTATATATTTGCCACATCTTCTTTATCCATTCATCCGATGATGGACACTTAGGTTGCTTCCATGTCCTGGTTACTGTAAATAGAGCTGCTGGATACACGCATTTTATAGTCCAGAAAATACTATCAAAATTCTGGGTGTTATTTTTTAAATTTTGCTCCAATTTTGCCCCTGTGTCCCAGTAAGCAGGTGTCTCCACTGCATCAGGCATGATATACATACATTGAAGTATTTTACCAACATCCCTGAGACGATGGTTTTATTCTCATTCTCCCGGTGAGGAAACCGAAGCTCAGAGAAGTCAGATCTCTGGTTCAAAGTTGAACTCCCTGGGCACTTAAGCCCAGCCAGGCCTTCCTGTTGTCCACGGTTGCTCGATCCTCTGGGCTGCCTTGCTCCAATGTGTGGCCAACCTCAGTGGTTGTCTCATATACCCTGCTGCTTTGCTCCAGAGTTCTTCTCTGACCCTTGTTCTCTTTTTCTGTCCAACATGAGGCTTGGTGCAGAGGAACCAGGGCCCTGACATGACCTGTCCTTACTCAGGGCTACAGGGAGGGCTGTAAGGGTGGAATGTAGGATGGGAAGCATCCCTGGATTAGCCACTGTACCACTGATCACATCTTGCTGTGCCTGGCCTTCCTGGAACTGACCCCTCCCCCACTGTCCCCTGGGCATCTCCTGCTTGTGAAACTTACTACCCTTTGTCCTTTCCTTCCAGGTATACCTTTGGGAAACCTGTCTCGGGGACTTTAACCATCAATATGACTGTAAATGGCGTGGGGTACTACAGCCAGGAGGTGGGGCGCCCCATCCTTAGGACCACCAAGGTGAGGAGCAGGAACCCCGACCCACTCGGTGGGTCCCTTCCCGCCAGCTTCAGCTCTGTGATCGTCCGTTTTATTTTGCTTTCCAAAACAGTTTAGATGGTGGGGATATTCTGATGATAATATTCCTGCAGGCTGAACATAGAGGCTAGAACATATAAAGAAGAAGTAATAAAGTCGACTTGTCCTCTGATAGGCAGACACAGCCACTATTGGTATTTTGATGTGTTTCCTCTTAGGATGTTGGGTGTAAAGTTAAAAAAAAGTTTTCTTGAGACATAATTCACATATCATATAATTCAAATCCCCATATAGAATGTACGAATCGGTAGTTTTTAGTATATTACAGAGTTATACAACCACCACCATACAGTTTTAGAATATTTCTGCTAACCGTCCCCCCACCCCCGCCAATCTCTCACATCCTTTTGCAGTTAAGCCCTGTTTGCATCTCCAGCCCCTGGCAACCACTTACTTACATGCTTTGTCTCTATGGATTTCTGGACATTTCCTATAAATGGAATCATGCACCATGTGACCTTTTGTGTCTGGTTTCTTTCACTCAGCCTGATGTTTTCAAGGTTCATCCACATTGTACTGTGTGTAGGTACTTCATCCTTTTTTACGGCTGAGTAATATTCCGCCGTGTGGTTGGACCACATTTTGTTTATCCGTTCATTAGCTGACGGGCATTTGAGTTGTTTCTGCTTTTCGGCTATTACGGATGATGCTGTGAACATTCACGTACAAGTTTTTGTGTGGCCAGATGTTCTCATTTCTCTTGCATTTGGAATCCCTGGGTTGTATGGTGTGCAATTAAATGAAGACCGCCCAAACAAGAACAAGCAAAGGCTATTTATTTGAAGCTTGCAGCAAGGGAGCCAGCCACCATCACCTGTGTTTGGCAGAGACTCAAAGGCAGGTGGAGAAGTGGGAAGGCTTTATAGTGAAAGAAAGGGAAGGCTTCCAGTGTGCCGTGATGGGAGGCTATTGGTGTGCAGAAAGTCATGGGCGGGTAACTAGAAGCAGGCGTCCAAAGTGATTGATGAGGGGGTGCATATTTGGCTCTTTCCAATTGGTCCTAAGATGGAAGTGGGAGCCAAAATCAGAAAAAATGTCAGTTATGAATCTGGTCCTGGCCATTTGGGGCTTGTTGTGACGGGGGTTATGGTTTGGTTGCTATTGAGATAGGGGTCTGACTTCTTACAAGTCTGACTTATAGATACAGTTGGCCCTCCCATGTCTGAGGCTTCTGCATCCCAGGATCCCAGATTGAAACTCTTTGAAGTTGGTTGAATCCGCAAATGCGGAACCGCGAAGACGGAGAGCCGACTGTAATGGGTTGGCTTCCTTGCTGGTGCCTGCAGAGTGTGGGTCCGAGTTCTCTTTTTTTCTGTATTATCTGGCCCTGGTCCATTTGTATATTCAGTCTCTCAGTGGTGTCTCTCTGTTTAGTTGTTTGAAGAACTCCCAGACTGTTTTCCAAGGTGGCTGCATGATTTCACGTTCCCGTGCGTGTAAAGTTTTATAACCTGGTTTTTGTTTTTCTTTTTCAACTTAACATTAAGTTGTGAGTGTGCTACTGTGTAACATCCACACACATCTTGGAGATTCTGTGCCCCTGCAGGCATTAAACCTGTCAGCGCCACCTCCTTCCCATTTCCACCCGAGGCTACTTCTTCATCCATTTGCCGCCTGGGATGCGTCCCCCCTCTCTGTCCCTGAGGCTTCTCTTCTGTGGAGTAGACACCCTGGCCCCTCACCTCTTTCGTGCCTGGCGTTGGTGCCCTCGGTATCCTAGCCGTTGTCCCTGGAGGCTGCCCTGGTGGCTCTTGCCTTAATTTTCTCCTTTGCTGAGTAATTCACTCCACAGCTGTTTGTGGGTGTGGATTATTTGCCAGCCTCTGCCCCCAGGTCCTGAGATAGGGGTTAATCGGGGGGGGGGGGTTCTGTACCCCGGGTGTGGGAGGCGAGCCAGTGCTCTAGAGTGTGGCTGACCAGGTTCAAGTCCCTGCCTGCAGTCTGGCCCGAGGGGTTGTCTCACCTTCTGCCCAAGGAGCTGACTCCCTTCCTCCTGGGACATAATGCATGTCCAGCCAGGGATTCGGTCCCCACGCAGTGACTCACGGCATAGGTCGGGGGGGTCACCGAGTGTCCCCCTGGCCCTCCAAGCCACCAGAGCCACCTACTTTTTTTTTTTTTTAATATTTATTTATTTGGCTGTGCCTGGTCTTAGTTGCGGCATGCGGGATCTTTGTTGGCGGCATGTGGGATCTGGTTCTCTGGCCAGGGATCGAACCTGGGCCCCCCAGATTGGGAGCATGCAGTCTTAACCGTTGGGCCGCCAGGGAAGTCCCCAGAGTCACCTACTTGAGCTCTGTGCTTGCGAGTCGTCTCTCAAAGCCACTCCAGCTCCCGGCGAGCGCGACCTGTGTGTTTCCCGCCTCCAGATCCACGGCTCCCAGGACTTCAACATCTGCGTGAAGGACATGATCCTGGCCGATGTCCCTGAGCACTTCCGGGGCACCGTCAGCATCTGGGCCATGGTGACCAGCACGGACGGGAGCCAACAGGTGGCTTTTGATGACTCCACCCCGGTCCAGAGACAACTGGTGGATGTCCGGTACTCCAAGGACACCAGGAAGCAGTTTAAGCCGGGTCTGTCCTATGTGGGGAAGGTAAGCCCTGGGCGTGGTGCCCAGCAGGGGCCGTCAAGGTCACAGGCTCTGCGCTGCCTCCCAGCCCAGCTCCTGCCCGAGGACCGCTGTGTAACCACTGCAGTGCATGCCGCGGGCCCCACAGCCGTGACTTGGCCGAATACTACGTCATTTGATTGTGCCAGCAGAACTTTTGCCCTCTTGGGATCAAGGGACTGCTTTGCTGAGTGTGATGAGAGCTGGTACCCAGGGCAGGGGACACTGGACATTCTGCTCCACCTAAAAACATGGTTTACTTTAATGCACATAGTTAGACATTCCCGTACCTAGAGCGTTAAACCATGATGCTACGTATCCACTTATTATTATTTTTTTAACATCTTTATTGGAGTATAATTGCTTTACAATGGTGTGTTAGTTTCTGCCTCATAACAAAGTGAGTCAGCTATACACACACATATATCCCCATATCTCCTCCCTCTTGCATCTCCCTCCCATATACAGTACCACACGTATCCACTTTTTAAATCACCTTCCTTAACTGGGTTGACGTTATCTCTGGATGACTTAATAGCTAAGTCCCTAAAAGGCAGATCCCCATCCCTGAGACAGACTGATTCAGATCCCCTGTGGGGAACAGCATTTTGAACAAGCCCCCATCTCCCTCCCACCCACCACACCATTTTTTCTACACAGTAAAGTTTGAGGTGACTAGAAATTCGAGATCCTTATCCTAATTGCTGAACTGGGGCATCTGTGTTTCAATTGCAGCTGGGGGAGTCAAGGCCAGTGGAGCCCAGCATCACCTCAGGGGGAAGCTGGCCATGCCCTCTAACCCCTGCCTCTGCCCAGCACCCACACCCCTGTCCCCTTTTATGTTCCATGGGTCACCCACAGGATCCTAGCAGTCTGTCCTCATGCTGTGTCCTGCTTCTCCTGCTCTGCTCTGGGACCTCTCTTTTCTCCTCCATGATGAGATCTCAGCTCCCACTGTCCCACACACAGCGACACGGCTTGTGTGCCCCTGGCTTTGAGGGTACCAGCTTGAGTAGAAGCTAAGGCACCATGTGCAGGGTCAGATGGTGTATGAAGAAGGGGCTTGGAGCTGTCCATTCAGTGAAAGGGGAGCATTTCACCTACACCTGAGAAATTTTCTACTGTCTGCCTTAAAGAACGGAGCTGAAGCTGGTCACCCCATCACCAGATAACCTACACAGTTGAGGGGTGCTCCAGGGTCCTTCAGGAACCACTGACCGTAGTTCTTCACAATATCTGAACCCCTCATTCTGACTTCCTTTTCTACCTGCCTGAATGAGTGAGGTCTGAGAGTCACGTGACACTGTCCGTGGCATTGCCCGCCCCATTCCTACCTGGCTGTAGAGAATGGCTGGCATGGGGTGATTTGTGCCTTGTGACTTCTTTGCCAAGTCTAAGGTCATAAAAGTTTTCCCCTACGTTATCTCCGAAGTGTTTTGTAGTTCTAGCCATTACATTTAGGTCTCTGATCCATTTTGAGTTAATTTTGGTATATGGTGTGAGGTAGGGGTTCAGCTGCATTCTTCTGCATGTGGAGATCCAGTTGTCCCAGAACCACTTGTTGCAGGGATTGTTCTTTCCCCATTGGATGGTCTTGGCACCCTTGTCATAAATCAATTGACTATAATCTTTTTCTTTTCTTTTTTTTTTGCTGTGCCACTCGGCATGCAGGATCTTAGTTCCCTGAGCAGGAATTGAACCCATGCCCCCTGCAGTGGAAGCGTGGAGTCCTAACCACTGGACTGCCAGAGAATTCCCCCTCACCATATTTTAATCTTATTTTTTTGAATCAATTGACTATAGATGGGTGGATTTATATCTGGACTCTCAGTTCTTCTACTCTACTGGTCTGCATATCTGTCCTTATAGCAGTACCACGTGTCTTGATTACTGTACCTTTGTAGTAAGTTTTGAAATTGGGATGTGTGAGTTCTTGGTTCTTTTTCAGGACTGCTTTGGCTGTTTGGGGCCACTTGTAATTCCGTCTGAATTTTAGCATTAGATTGTTGATTACTGCAAGGAAGCTGGCTGGGAGTCTGCTGGGGGATTGGGTTGAATCTATAGATCCGTTTGGGAAGTGTTGCCACCCTAACCACGTTGAATCATTGGTGACTCCTTCCAGGTGGAGCTGTCCTACCCAGACGGCAGCCCGGCTGAGGGGGTGACGGTCCAGATCAGGGCAGAGCTGACGCCGAAGGACAACATATACACCACCGAGTCTGTGTCCCGGGGTGGGCTGGTAGGGTTTGAAATCCCCTCCATCCCTGTGTCAGCCCAGCACGTGTGGCTGGAGGTGGGTGAGTCACCTAGACCCTTGTCATTCAGCCAGCAGGCATGGATTTGGCCCCTCCTCCAGGCCATGCTCAGGCACTGGGTCAGTGGACCTGGGTCCTGCCCCTGCCGTGAGGGAGTTCAAAGTCTGATGGGGGAGGCTGATAGTAAGTCAGATAACCTGACCACCCCAGAGTGAGGCGGGCGGCTGAGAAGAGATGAGGGTGCCTGGCTCCTGTGAGGGGATCTTCCCAGGTGGACTCCTGACGAGGGGGAGGTTCAGCCAGGCTGCTTCCAGGAAGGTGGAACAGCATATGCACAGCCCCAGAGGCCCACAGCCCTAGTGTAATTGGATCCTGCAAATGCCCAGCCAGCCAAGCCATTTCAAGAAGATATGGAGGAGGGAGCCAGTGGGGCTTCCCCTCACCTCACAGGGGTGCTCAGGGCTTACCCAGAAGGCAGTCTGTCACTCCAGTGCCCATAGTGGGGGATGTCTGGGCGGGGCCACAGGTGGGCAGATGGGAGGTGATGATGGAGAGGACACTGAGCCTGGAGCTGTGGAGGTAGAATTGGCAGGACCTGGTGTCTCCTTGTCAGGGGAGGGAGGAGCAGGTGTGGTAAAGAGGATGTCCCAGCCCTCACCTCTCTAGCTGGTGGTAGGCGTGGTGGCCCCACGGACACTGGGATGGTGGGGACAGAAGGTAGCTGAGAATAAATGTGTAGGTGGGAGCCGAGGACACTTGTGGTCACTATGTCCCCTGTGGGCGACATGTCCTTAAAGACTTTTTTTTTTTTTTTTTTTGCGGTACGCGGGCCCCTCACTGTTGTGGCCTCTGCCGTTGCGGAGCACAGGCTCCGGACGCGCAGGCTCAGCGGCCATGGCTCACGGGCCCAGCCGCTCCGCGGCACGTGGGATCTTCCCGGACCGGGGCACGAACCCACGTCCCCTGCATCGGCAGGCGGACTCTCAACCACTGCGCCACCAGGGAAGCCCTCCTTAAAGATTTTTAACAGCCAGGGATCCCCAGGCCACCAACACTTTTTACCACCTGGCTACAAATTTGGAGGTTCCTGCTACCCCACTACCTTACAATTACAGCACCTGTGGACGTGTAACATTATATTCACTTCAGGTGTTCAACATAATGATTTAACGTATGTATATATTGTGAAATGACATCACAATATGTCCAGTTACCATACAGTTACGCTTTTTTTTTCTTGTGATGAGAACCTCTAAGATCTATTCTTTTAGCAACTTTCTCAAACGTACAATACGATATGATGAACTACAGACACCATGCTGTACATTACATCCCCAGGACTGAATTTATAACTGGAAGTTTGTATTTTTTGCAATTACAGTTTTATTATAGCAAAATGATACAACTTAGGACCAACCAAAGAGAGAGACACACATGCATAGGACGAGAGCTGGGAGGGTCCCAAATTTGTAGCTTCGTGTGCTGTCCCCATGGAGTCGGGACACGTCACCCTCCTGACACTACACAGAGCATTGCCAATAGGGATGCTCACTCCCACTTTGGTGCCCACAGTTTTCATTGGGGTTTCACTACATAGGCTTGATTGATTAATCATTGGCCCCATGACTGAACTCAGTCTCTAGCCGCCTCCCCTCCCTAGAGGTCAAGTGGACACCACATCCCGTGGCTCAAAGCCCCAACCCTCTAATCCCATGATTGGTCTTTCTGGCACGATTGTCCCCATCCCGAATTATCTCATTAGCTCATATTATCAGGACCCACCATGAATAACAAAGACATCCGCATCACTTGGGAAATTTTAGGGGTTCAGAGGCTATCTGCCAGTAACTGAGATAAAGGTGGGCCAGCTTCTTTTCTCTAGTTGCGGTGAGCGGGGGCTACTCTTCGTTGAGGTGTGGGCTTCTCACTGCGGTGGCTTCTCTTGTTGCGGAGCACGGGCTCTAGGCATACGGGCTTCAGTAGTTGTGGCTCGTGGGCTCTAGAGCACAGGCTCAGTAGTTGTGGCGCACGGGCTTAGTTGCTCCGCGGCATGTGGGATCTTCCCGGGCCAGGGATCGAACCCGTGTCCCCTGCATTGGCAGGTGGATTCTTAACCACTGCGCCACCGGGAAAGTCCCCAGCTTCTTTATTCTTTATCGCACAGAGGTCTTAGACTACTCCCTTCCTGCCCCACTTCTGGCATCTCTCTTGTGTTAGCCACACTTTTCCAGCAGCAAGTGAAGACAGCAGGCTCAAACTCCCAAAGGAGCAAAAGTCATAACTGCCAGTCCCTGGGGCATGAAGGGGGAGGATGGAGAACTCCAGGGGAGCAGCGTCCAGAGCTCTGGGGATGCTGCCCAGCGCGGCTTCTCCCTCTCCTGACCACCATCTCCCCCGTGCTCACTTTCCAAGGAGGCTTTACCCTCCGAGGAGCCACCGAAGGTGCTGGCAAGCCCAGGACATGGGCTTCCCTAATATGCCTATGAGGGAACTGTCTCTCAGTGGCCATGTGGGCCACCTGCCATTGCCTGAGCCAACCCCCAACACCCTGTGGCCAGCCTTGGACACTTGTTTCCCATGGAGCTGGGGAAGAACAAGCTAGCCACACTGGACCCCATGCTCTGAGAATTGGGGAAGAGGTTCTCCAAAGGGAAATTGGAGCATGAGAAGATCTTGCTGCAGGGCAGGGCGGGGCAGGCAGAAGCGTGGAGTCGGGACACATCACCCTCCTGATACTACACACAGAGCACAGCCAATAGGGATGCTCACGCCCACCTCAGTGTCCACAGTTTTTATTGGGGTTTCATTACATAGGCTTGATTAAGACCCCCTTCCTACACAAGCATCCAAGCCTTGATCAAATACCCTCTCTTCTTTAGACCAAGGTGACAGCCCTCGGTGGAAAGCTCGTGGGGGCCCAGTACCTGCCCAGCTACCTCTCCCTCAGCAGCTGGTACTCCCCAAGCCAGTGCTACCTGCAGCTGCAGCCGCCCTCCCTCCCCCTGCAGGTAAGGCTTTCAGGTGTGCCCGTCTCGAGCAGGACGGGGCCCAAGAAGCAGCATGCACGTGCCTCCAGGGAGCCTGCACATGCCCCAGCAGGGTTAATGCTGATGCTGACACAGGAGCCCCATCCCTCCAGCAAGGGGAGTGTTGCATGGAATGAATTCCTGTAATTTATTTATGATGGACATTTAGGCCAAGGCCAGGGTTTACTGTGATGTCACCTGCCCTCAGGGTCCTGTTGGCCTTGGTTCCCCACTGTCTGGAGTTTCTTGTGCAAAGGCACCGGAAGTCACCCACCAGACACTTGCAGACACACCGAGTGCAAAGATGAGACGAACTCAGAGCTGGGTCTCACGTTAGTTCTTCCCAAGTCTGTTATTCCATGATCCAAATTAAGTAAGATGCGTGAAGATGTGTGTGGAAATAGGGATCTGAAAACACTGAGCAGAAAATATGGAGACTTCCCATACACCCACTTCCCCTGCACGCAGTTTCCCTGATTATTACCATCTGTTAAAATTGATGAGCCGCTATTAATATGAGATTATGCACTGAAGTCCCCAGTGTATGTCAGGGTTCCCTCTTGGTGGTGCACGTTTTATGACAAATGCACAATGTCATGTATCCACCGTTACAACGTCATACAGGATCGTTTCACTTCCCGAAAAATCCACTGTGCTCTACCTATTCCTCCCTCCCTCCCTCCAACCCCTGGCAAACGCTGAGCTTTTCACTGTCTTTATACTTTTTCCTTTTCCGGAATGTCATAGAGCCAGAATTATACAGTGCGTGTCCTTTTCAGATTGTCTTCTTCTTTTTTAAAAAATATTTATTTATTTATTTGGCTGCAGTGGGTCTTTTTTTTTTTTTTTTTGGCTGTGTTGGGTTCGTTGCTGCACGAGGGCTTTCTCTAGTTGTAACGAGCGGGGGCTACTCTTCATTGTGGTGCACGTGCTTCTCATTGTGGTGGCTTCTCTTGTTGTGGAGCACGGGCTCTAGGCACGTGGGCTTCAATAGTTGTGGCACGTGGGCTCAGTAGTTGTGGCGCATAGGCTTAATTGCTCTGCGGCATGTGGGATCTTCCTGGACCTGGGATTGAACCCGTGTCCCCTGCATTGGCAGGCGGATTCTTAACCATTGCGCCACCAGGGGAGTCCTGTGCCGGGTCTTAGTTGCAGCACGTGGGATCTTTGTTGCCACTTGCGGGATCTTCGTTGTGGTATGTGGGATCTTTTTTAGTTGCGACATGTGGGACCTAGTTCCCTGACCAGGGATTGAACCCAGGCCCCCTGCATTGGAAGTGCGGAGTCTTAGCCACTGGACCACCAGGGAAGTCCCCAGATTGGCTTCTTTCATTTAGCAATTTGCATCGAACTACGTACGACTCTTTTTCTGACTTGAGAGGGCCTTTCATTTTCGTGGCGAATTATATTGCATCATATGGTTTGGATCAACTGCGGTTTGTTTGTCCCCTCACCTATTAAACGATATATACGTATATGTATGTTTTATAAAGCACTCCGTTAATTCCCCTAATTGATGCTCTGAGGGCTGAGCCCGGCTGCCGTGGGTGGTGGCAGGCTTGCCAGCATTGCCTCTAATGGAAACCACTTGCCAATGGGACTCCCGGGCCCTACCAGTCCTGTAAACCTCTGAGATCCCCTCTCCGAGGGTGCTGCCCAGCCCTGAGGGGCCCCTGGGACGCATCTTGGAGGAACTGAGGTGGCAGGGCTGCCTACTCCCTGGGCTTAATGGCCCTCTGTGGGGGTTATGAGAATGAGAAACTCCAGTGAGGTCGTGCCCAGCTAGGCTGCACACGCTGTTCTTGTTTTAATACTGTTTAACCATCTGTGCAGCGTAGGGGTGCTGGGGTTGGCCACCTTCTTGTGGGGGTGGGAAGGAGTCCTGTGTCATGTCTGCTGGGACCACTGTTCCCGTAGGCGAGGACTTGGCTGGGCCGCTCAGAATTTCTTCTTGGAGGGACACCTCTGTCCTGCCTCAGTCAGGTCAGCAGGCGCCAGCTCTCCCCGTCCCAGACTGTCATCGAGGGGCCCTGAGTGTGACCTCAGGGCATTGAGGCAAGAGTGACCATGCCTGGTGCAGTCCCAGCTCTGTGTTGGGGCCCTTTCTTCTTCCTCCAGCACCAAGGGATGTGCAGGGAGGAGCTGCTCTGTAAATGGGGCTGTCACCCCAATATTTTAGGGTTGCTCTGATGCCATGGGGTTAGTTCGTGAGAAGAAGAAAAAGATTTGCACTCTTTCCTTTTTTTTCCCAACATCTCAAACAGAAAGAGACTTTTGTTTGGGTGTTGTTATAAGGAGGATATTTGCAAATTTAGAGAGAAATAAAAAAAAGTATAATAAATAACCATACGCTTTTCACCTAGATTTATGAATTAATATTTTGCCTCCATCCATCTACCCACCCATCTACCCACCCACCCACTCACCTACCTACCCATCCATCTACCCATCCACCCATCCATCCACTCATCTATTTATCTCTCCATCCACCCATCCACCCACCCATCTACCCACCCCCCCCCCACCGATCCACCCATCCATCCATCCTCCCATCTACCCACCCATGCACCCATCATCCACCTACCACCCATTCCCCCACCCATCTACCCATCCATCCATCCACTCACCTATTTATCCATCTATTTGTTTCCACTTTATTTATTTATTTATTTATTTATTGAGGTACGCGGGCCTCTCACTGTTGTGGCCTCTCCCGTTGTGGAGTGCAGGCTCCGGACGCGCAGGCTCAGCGGCCATGGCTCACGGGCCCAGCCGCTCCGCGGCATGTGGGATCTTCCCGGACCGGGGCAGGAACCCGTGTCCCCTGCATCGGCAGGCGGACTCTCAACCACTGCGCCACCAGGGAAGCCCTCCCCCTTTTTTGACTGCAATATTTGAAAGTAAATTACAGATATGATGCTTCACTCTTAAATACTTGAGCATAATGTGTCTTAAAAATAGGGACATTCTTCAACATGACCGCAAGGTCATTGTTATATCTGAGAAAATTATATTAACTCAATCATATTGTCTAATTCACAGGCAATATTCAGATTCTCAAAGGTGTCCTCGAGATATAGTTTATATATAGTGTGTGTGCACACCCATGCATGCCTGCACATATGTGTGAGTGTGCATGTCTTGTAGATGCATGCTTGTGCATGTGCACATGTGTGTGTGCTCACCTGTGTGTGCGTGTGTGTATGCGTGCCTGCATTTTACTCAGGATCAATTTAAAAGTTGCATTTGGCTCTTCTGTGTCCGTAATCGTTCTTGATCTAGAACAGTCTCCCTGCCTTTTCATTGCCATGACTTTTGTAAAGAATTCAAGCCTGTGATCTTGTAGATTATCCCACATTATGAGCGAGATTCAGGTTAAAACATGGTTCTGGCGAAACTACTATGTACGTACTCCTTTTGTTGAGCGCCATCAGGAGGCACAGATTTGGGCAGCCCCACCCTTGCTGAAGCTGGGTCTGGTTCCTACCAGCTCTTTCCCTCTGCAGGTGAAGCTAATAAATAATCTGGGTGACACTCTGAGGTCCCTGCCACAGTGTCCTGAGCCCCAGCAACCTTTCACCAAATGCCTTTGGCATCTTTGATGATTCCCTGAGCCCCAGCAACCTTTCACCAAATGCCTTTGGCATCTTTGATGATTCTTGCTGTAATCAGTTATCACATTGGCTTTATGGTGGATACTCTGATTTCTGCACTTACGATGATTCTGACATTCCTTCTAAATTTATTAGCTGGTAAAAAAAGAACTTGCCCCACTATTATTTTTGCTGTATTATTGTTGTTTTCCGTGTGCCTATGGACTTGTGAACTCCTAAAAGATGATTCAAGGTGTTGTAATCTGTTACCACCATGCTTCCTTTTTTCATTTCAGATTTTGGAATAACTTTAGACTTACAGAAGAGTTGCTCATATAGCGCAGAGAGTTCCTGCATATCCTTCATCCAGCTTTCTTTCCCTAGTGTTTTAAATCATTTGTCTTTTTGTTTTTGTGAGGGTACTTTATATAATTTGGACATTAGACCCTTATCAGATATATGACTTGGAAGTCTTTTCTGCCATTCTGTGGGTTGTCCTTTCACCTTCCTGATAGTGTCCTTTGATGCAACAAAGGTTTTTAATTTGGGTGAAATCCAATTTATCTATTATTTTTCTTTTGTTGTTTGTGCTTTTGGTGCTGTATCTCAAAGAAACCATTGCCAAATCCAAGGTCATGAAGGTTTACCCCTATGTTTTCTCCTAACAGTTTATGGTTTTAGCTCTTACATTTAAGTCTTTGAACCATTTTGAGTAAACTTCTGTATATGGTGTGAGGTAGGGTCCAACTTCATTCTTTTGAATGTGGAGATCCAGTTGTTCCAGAATCATCTGTTGAAAAGACTGTTCTTTCCCCTTCAAAAGGTCTTGGCACCCTTGATGAGAATCAGTTTGCCACAGAGGTTTACTTCTGGGCTCTCAGTTCTATCCTATTGATCTATATGTCTGTCCTTATACCAATACCACACTGTCTTGATACTGTAGCTTTGTAGTAAGTTTTGAAATTGGCAAGCGTGAGTGCTACAACTTTGTTCTTTGTCAAGATTGTTTTGGTTATCCTGGATCCTTTGCATTTCCGTGTGAATTTTAGGATTTTTTTAGCTTTTGCACTTGGACAAAAAAGGCCACTGGCACTTCGTTAGGCTTCCCCCTAATGTTACCATCTTATGAGACCATGACACATTCGTCAAAACTAAGACATCAGCACTGGACATAACTAAACCCCGGACTTTATTTGCATTTCCCTAGTTTTTCCAGGCACCTGCTTTTTTCGGTCCAGGATCCCATGCAGGATCTCACACTGCATTTTGTGTCCTCCAGTCTGATGGTTTCTTGGTCTTTCCTTCTCTTTCATGACCTTGACACTCTTGAAGAGTTCATTCTTCTTTCTGCTACTCCAGTTTCCCAGATTTGGCTGTGGGAGTGAGTACCTTTGGGTCAGCTCCTTAAACGGGTGGGTTCTTGTCTTCAGTGGGAAGTAGAATGACATTTATTAACCACCCACAGTGAACAGGTGTGGTGTTGAGAATGATATGTTCATCATTTCATTGGATCCTCAGGACCTTCTGTCCAGGAGATATAACCTTATTTTACAAACGGGGAAACTGAGGATCAGAGAGGTGAAATGACTTGCCCAAGGACCCACAGTGAGAATGATACTCACCACCTCAGATTACCCTCCTCTGGGCATTCAGGGTGGCCCAGATGTTTGGGGAGAGTCATGGATTGTAAAACATGGGGCAGAGGAGGGAACCTCTGGGGCAAAAGTCCAGAGGATGACTTCTCATGCAGCCTGTAACATCAGTGTTGGAAATGGTCACACTCCAAGCTCTTGGGGAGGTCACAGGACCCGGGAGACCTCAGCTGTAACACAGGGAATGAGGGCAGCGTGGAGGTTAAGCATGGGGCTCTGGCTTCAGCCCTTTGGGCTTTGAATCCTGTCCTCACCACTCACTGATGTTGGGAAGGGGTCAAATCCCCTCTGGAAACTTGGGGATTGTGATAGAACCCAACTCATCAAGTGTATATCCAATGAGAAGTTCCAGCCCATTGCCTGCACTGGCGCCTGTGAAGTTAGGGAATAGTCCCCAAGACCATCCCCCATCAATCGCAGAATCTGGGGGGGTCACCAAACCACCTTCGGTTTCTTTAATCTCTGGAGGGAGTCACAGAATCTCTGAAAGCTGTTAGAATCAGTTACAGTTTAATACAGTGAAAGATACAGATTAAAAACAGGCAAGGCAAGAGGATCATAAGGCCAGGTGAGTTCTGAATGTGAACTTCCAGTTGTCCTCCCCCCATAGAGTCAAGGGCAGTGTGGCTTTGCGGGCAACAACGTGTGACCACGTGCATGGTGTACTGCCAACCAGGGGTGTTCACCCGAACCTCAGTGTCCAGGGTTTTTATTGGAGGTTAGCCACCTAGACATGGCTAACCACCTGCCTGGCCGACCCTAGTCTCAGCCCCTCCAGAGGTCAAACTGATATAGTGTGGCCCAATGTCCCTACCGTAAATTATATTGTTAGTATCTGGTGTGCCCCAGACCCCAGATAAACAAAGACTCATCAGGCAGGACATTTCAAGGCCTTAAAGATCACCTTCCAGGAGCAGGGGACAAAGGCCAGACCTCTCTTAGGCTAGGTTCAGAGCCTTACTACACTGCACTCACGGAGAGTTTCCATCCCCTTATCACGGTTCATCCGCAGCACAGCCCCATTTACAGAGCATCAGCTGAGGTTGCCATGGCGATGTGGCCACAGCCAGGACTGGATGCTGAGCACTCAGCTCTGAAGCCAGTGCTCCTCCCTCAGCTTTCTTGGCCTCCCTGTGGCCCCACAGTGGCCTTCTCCCTAGGGTAGGCTGTGGCACTGGTGCTGGGCTGTGGATGTCAGGCATGGCTCCCCATGCTCCATGTCTCCCACAGGTCGGGGAGGATGCCCATTTCCCAGTGAAGTCCACGTGTCCCTGCAATTTCACTCTGTACTATGAGGTGGCTGCGAGGGGCAACATTGTGCTCTCGGGCCAGCAGCCTGCCCACATCACCCAGCAGAGAAGCAAACGGGCAGCCCCGGAGAAGCCCATCCGCTTAACGCACCTTTCCGAGACAGGTGAGCTAGGCCACGGGCTGGAGGTTCCTATATTCCTTCTGAACCATTGAGACTGGGGTGGGCGCCCCAGCAAAGAGGAGTAGGCAGGGTGCAGCCAGGAGGGGGGGCCTGCCTCAGGGTGGAGGGCACACGTCCCAGGCAAGACCGGGTTGGGGCCAGGAGGTTGGGCAGTGACCAGCTGTTGGAGGCATCGCTTCTTGAGGCTGCCATGGGCTGGGCCCCTGCACAGGCCCACGCTGTGCCAGGTTGCCATCTGCCAGGCCCCTTCCGCCTTTGCCCAGACTGATTCCCCATGTAGGGGTCCTTCTTTTCCACATGTTCCTCACAAGACCCACCTCCTCCCCTGGGTCTCCCCAGCCTCGTCCTCTTCACAGCCCTTCTGCCTCAAGCAGGATCCCCTAACTAGGGACTGTGGACACTTGCAGGATATTCTTTGTTATGGGGCCTGTGCTGTGCACTGTAGGCTGCTGAGCAACATCCCTGGTCTCCCCCCACTAGATGCCAGTGGCAACCCCCCTACACACAGTATGACAACCTAAAATGTCTCCAGATATCACCAGTGTCTCTAGGGGGAAAAGTGACGCCTGGGTGTGAATCACTGAGATAGATAGATAGATAGATAGATAGGGAGACAGATTCATAGATAGAATTATCAATAGATAAGTTGATGGATGGATAGAGTCATGGATAGGTAGGTCGATAAAGAGATGGCTTTATAAATAGAATCAATAGATAAATTGATAGATGGATGGTTAGATAGAGTCATAGATGGATGGATGGGTGGATAATTGGATGGATGGATGGATGGATGATGGATAGGAAGGCGGGCAGACAGGCAGACAGGACGTCAGACAGGGTCTCTCTCATCCACGTCAGTTTCTCATCCTCCACACTACTGATGTTTGGGGCCGGATTATTCTCTGTGGGGCTGTCCTGTGCATTGTAGGGTGTTGGATAGCATCCCTGGCCTCCACCCACTAGATGCCAGTAACACCCCCAAGTTGCGACAACCAGAATTACCAAATGCCCCCTGGGGAGTAGCATTGCCATGGTTGAGAACCACTGGCCTGAATGGTGCTCTGGACATTGTGCGTCCACATCCTCTTGGGTTTATCTTCCCTTCTGGGTGAAATAACAGGGGGTGTGAGTATCCATGGAGTAGTTGCCCTGGGCCAGCCCTGGGCTGCCATCTCTTCGCGCCACCCCCTATGTAACCCCCAGAGCAACTGGGGCATCGGTGGTTCTACTGTGGGATGCTGAGCTTTCATGTCTCTCCCCACCTTTGACTTGTCTAAGAGCCCTCTCCAGCCCCAGCAGCAGAGGTCAATGTGTGCGTGACCTCTCTCCGGCTGACCGTGACCCCCAGCATGGTCCCCCTCGGCCGCCTGCTGGCCTTCTACGTCAGGGAGAATGGAGAAGGGGTGGCTGACAGCCTCCAGTTTGCTGTTGAGACCTTCTTTGAAAACCAGGTAGAGCATCGGGTACCAAACTGGGGGAGGGAGAGGCGATGGGCAAGAGTCATCAGGGCTGAGGGCTCCAGGGTGTCGGGGCTGGGGTAGACTGCACACAGCTGCCACTCAGACTTCACATAGTATGACAGGCAGGACTTTTAAGGGTTGCCCTACCTTCAGGATCCTAAGTTGCGTCTTTACTGGAGATCCTCCAAAACTCACCCAGATGGGGATTCATTACACACAGGAAAAGTGGTCAGCTGTTCTCTGTCCCTGCTGGGCTCCACTCACGTACCCCCAAACGGGCTCCGCCCCCCACGTCCTCTCCCTGCGCCCTCCAAAACTGGCTGCAACATGTCCTCTGTCACCGCCCCTCTCCCCACCTCTCTTCTCCCCTCCCATCTTCTGCACAGAATGTACCAGTTGCGCCAGCCTGGTTCCCGTCATTCAGCCTCCCATCCTTTTCCTCATCTGGGCAGCAAAGCCAGGGTCCCAGCTGAGCTGGCGAGGACCGACTCTTCTCGGAGGGCAGAGAGGGTGGGTGGGTGGGTGGGTCTGGAGAGTTTGGTCAAGCTCCCGAGTTTTCTGCTGTGTTTGGGTCCAGGTTTCACTGACATATTCAGCAAATGAGACCCAACCCGGGGAAGTCGTCGATCTGCGGGTCAGGGCTGCAAGGGGCAGTTGCGTGTGTGTGGCTGCGGTTGACAAGAGCATCTACTTGCTCAGGTCTGGGTTTCGGCTGACTCCCACCCAGGTGAGCGGGGGCCCTTGGGCACTGGGCTCCAGCACCTTCACGGACGTCTCTTCCTTTCCAATAACTGAAAAGCCCTGTATAAATCCAGATTGTCTCTCTTCACTGGGTTCATTCTCAGCAAACCCCATCCTTGTCGCTGTTTGGGTGCAGTTAAAAGATCTTGGAGTCAAATCCAATGTCACGTTGTCCGGGTCCCACCTCTTCAGCCCCACGCTTCCCATCTTAAAAATGGGTTAATGCCACCAACTCCTGTCTCCTAAGATTGGTTCCAAGTGATACATGTGAGAGGAGGTTGAGATGGGAGCATGCCAGGCCAGTTTGGGTTGAAAAGAAACCCTCAGTTGACCAGTTCCTGCTCCCCTTTCTTTGTAGGTTTTCCGGGAATTGGAAGATTACGATGTTTCTGATGCTTTCGGGGTGTCCAGGGAGGATGGACCCTTCTGGTGGGCTGGGCTGATGGCCCGACGACGCCGGCGCTCCTCCATCTTCCTGTGGCCCTGGGGTGTCACCAAGGACTCCGGGTTTGCCTTTGCCGTAAGGAGAGGTGGTCTTGGACCCCACCGCCCCCTTCTGAGCTCCTTTTCCTTTGAAACAAAGGGTCTCGGGGTACAGAGATGGGTTGGGGTGGAAGTTTCCAAACTTTTAGCATTGCAGAATCTTTTTTGATTCTCCCCAGTGGAAGCTCATATGTGGACCCTCCCAATTTGCAAAACGGACGAGAGCAGAATGAGTATCCGTTGATAACTTGAACTTGTTCTGGAGCAATGATGATGAAAGTGCTTTGGTGGAAGGAAAACCTACACTGTGGGTGCAGGTGCCGTGTTCTCAGGTCCCTTGCTGACATTTATAGCTCAAATCTGTCCCCTTCCTTCCTGGCTCCGGGGACCAGGGCGCTGCTGGAGACGCAATACACACAAATGTCATTCTAGCCCACTTTAGCATGCTGGCGGTCTCCACTCAAATGCATGAGAGCACTTTTCATCCTAGGTTTTAAATCATTTAAAAGGCATCCTTGGGAATCCTCTGGTGGTCCAGTGGTTAGGACTCTGTGCTTTCACTGCTGGTGCCTGGGTTCAATCCCTGGTCGGGGAACTAAGATCCTGCAAGCCCTGCGGCATGGCCAAAACAAATTAAAATAAATAACAGGCATCCTTTTCCTCCCATTTTTATTATGGAACATTTTCAAACATACAGAAACGTTGAACGAATTAGCGAACACCTGTGGATCCACCACTTGGATCCCACAGTTAACATTTTGCTGTATCAAATATATATACCAATATATAGACATATATATCATTATTTTATTAAAGAATTTTTTTGATGTGACCATTTTTTTAAAGTCTTTATTGAATTTGTTACAACTGCTTCTGTTTTATGTGTTTTGGTCGTGAGGCACGTGGGATCTTACCTCCCCGACCAGAGATCAAACCCGCACCCCCTACACTGGAAGGTGAAGTCTTAACCACTGGACCACCAGGGAAGTCCCTATATTATAACAGTAATAACTGCAGCCCACAGTCATTGGCTCTTGGTCCGGATTAGGCACTGCGCCAATTGATTTGTTTTAAATAGAGGTGAAATTCACATAGCAGAAAATTAACCCATTTTAAAGTGAACAATTCAGTGGCATTTAGTACGTTCACAGTGCTGTGCAAACCAGCACCTCTGTCTAGTTCCAGAACATTTCCATCACCCCAAAAGGAGACCTGTCACCATTAGCAGTCACTCCACACCCACCCTCCCCCAGCACCTGGCAACCATTGATCTGCCTGTGGTGTTGGACGTCTCATATAAATGGAATCATACAAGATGTGGCCTTTTGTGCCTAGACCACAAACGCGCTGGCCTCCCCTCTGCTCTGCCCTGGATGGTTACTGGGTCCCATGACCCCCTTAGTCCGTGTCACCAAGCCTGGAGAGAGGACTGATTCCCTCAGGGCTACGCAGCAGTGATGTTGGGGCAGTGACCTCTGGGACTACAATGTCCACTTCCCCACTGTGGGTCTGGGCATTATCTGTTGCCTAGGAAACAGGACTGGTGGTGATGACAGACCTGGTGAGCCTGAACCACCGGCAAGACGGCGGCCTGTACACTGATGAGGCTGTCCCTGCCTTCCAGCCCCACACAGGGAGCCTGATGGCAGCAGTGTCCTCCAGACAACCCCCCAGGTAATTGTCACTGCCTCGAGTAGGGTTGTCTAAACGCATACCGTTGACATTTGGGGCTGGATCATTTTCTGCAGTGAGGCTGTCCCACGCACTATAGGGTGTTGAGTGGCATCCCTGGTCTCCACCAACCAGATGCCAGTAACCCCCCGCCCCTACCCCCAGTTGTGACAACCAAAAATGTCTTCAGACATTGCCCAGTGTCTCCTTGGGACCAGACTCACCAATGGCCTAGTGTGCTGGGGCACTGAGCACTTTGGCCCTGCTCCCCCTAGTCCTTGGACCCATCCAAGTGCATGGAATTGGGGGTTGGGGGTGCAGAAGAGAAGGAAGGTGTAACAGGGGAGCAGATCTGCCTAGGGACAGACAAATTGGGGCAGGGTGGGAAACTGTGGCTTGATCCTCCCACTCCCAGAGACTCTGCTTAGAAAATTCTCTCTATTACCCTTTCTTCTTCCTCCCACCATTTCCTCCTTCCTTCTGTTCCTGTCTCTTCCCCCTTCCCCTCCAACTCTTTACCTTTTGGAGTTAGACACCAAGTAATTACTTTTCAGTCTTTCTTATTTTAAATCAAATGTTTAAGCCTCAGAGTGTTGCTTTGGCTGCACCCAAGTTGTGCTATGAAGTGTTTCCATTATTGCTGGCTTCCAAATAGATTCTTACTAGCGGAAAAATTGATTTGCCCAGATGTGGCAAGTGACTTACCCAGAGGTGTTTTCAATTTTCAAGTGATTTTTAAAATTATTATAATTTTATGTGTTTTATAAATTTGTGTCAGATGTGCATCATGGCCAGAGAACATGGTCTGTATGATATCCACTATGGTCAACAAACATAGTCTGTATGATACCCATCATCTGGTTTTTATTTTGGAGACGGGCTATGTGGTATATGGTCTGTTTTTGTAAATGCTCATATCTACTTGAAAAGAATGTCCAAGCTCCTGTCATTGGGTATAGGATTCTCTATGAGTACTTTTGGTCAAGTCTATGGTAGATGGTGCCCAAACCCTCCATATCCTTGCTCATTTTGTTTCTTTGTTTGCTAACTTGTCAATTACTGAGAGAGAGGAGTTCACATCTCCCCCTTAGATTTGTGGCTTTGTCTCTGGTCTCATGGAAACCTTTGTTTCACAGGAGGTAGTGTTTCCTGTTCTCTCCTGTCTTTCCCTTTGTTCCCTCCCTTCTGCTCCCCCATCCCCCACCTGTCTTCTTTCCCACCTTCTTCATTCTCTGCCTCTCCCACTAACTCCTCAACTCCAGCCAGCTTGGGGAGGGGTAGGGTGTTTTGAAGACCTTGCCTTTTCACTCTCCGTGAATTTAGGGGTGTGTAGGCTGGGAAAGGGGAGGCAGGCCTTGGATGTACCCTTTTCTGCCAACTCATTAAATGAGAAGCACAGAACCAAGTGGGCCAGGGATGGGGTCAGTGTGGTCAGCAGTGCCCCAGCATCTGGGTCTCTTTGGAGACCTTGAGGGTGGCACCCAGACTCCTTAGCCCTTGTTCTGAGCCAGATGTGGCCCAGAGGATCTCCCACCCTGGCAGGCCTGTCCATGAAAACCCTCTTCTTCTTTCAAGCCCTCTCTGCCCAGATTGGGAACCTTCCCAGTCCCCCCAGTCTCCTCTGCAGTGGTTTCTGGATACCTGGATCCCCTAGGTTCTTCCTGCCCAAGTCACACATTTAACAGGCCCACAGGGGTCCTCGTTTCCAAACTCCACATCAGGGCATAGGCAGACCAGGCTCCCCCTATGGTACTTTGGACGCACACGAAGGCATTTCTGAGATGTGGTTGAGTGAGGAGGTGGAATATTGGCCCCTGAGCATCCTTCAGCCAGACACTACTCTGGAAGCCTGGAGCCTCCCATGTGCGTGCCTCCTGAGAGCTTGGCCTGAAGTGGATATGCAGGCAGCCTCAAAACCCAAAACCTCAAAGGGAATTGTAAATCCCAATGCAGAAAGGCATAAGAAATGCCTTAAAAAGCAAGTGTTTGTGCCTTTTTGTCATTGGATAATGCATCCTTATTCTGAAGGACATTTTTCTTAACCATATGCATGTGGTTAAATTATTTTTCAAAGAGTATGAAAGGGTATATAATGAAATGGAAGTCTCCCTCCCACCTCCAGATCCTCCGCTCCCTTCTAAGAGGCAATGATGGTCAATAATTCCTTAGATATCCTTCTAGAAATTTTCTGTGTATACACAAGGATTTAAAAAAAAAAAAAACGCAGTGGGAGAATACTATAATACTGTTCTGTGCCTTCCTTTTTAAAGTCAGCGATAAACCTTAGAGGCCATTTCATACCAGTACATATATACTTACCTTACCCTTTTTCACTGACACGTAATATTCCACGGTGTGAATGTACTGTCATTTGATTAACCAAACGATGTTTGTTATTTCTCACAGTGCTGCAGTGAGCCACACCATAGTCTGTCTTTGCACATGTGTCTGTGGTTAATTTCAGGGTTCATCCCTGGGAGAGGTAACCTCAGGTTGAAAGAGATGTGAGCATTTCTAATCTTGAGAAGTTTTGCCAGATGTCAAGTAGGGCTTATTAATATTATTTTTTAAAGAATAGGACAGTCCCTGGACTTCCTTGGCAGTCCAGTGGTTAAGACTTTGCCTTCCACTGAAGGGGGTGCAGGTTCAATCCCTGGTTGGGGAGCTAAGATCCTACCTGCCTCGGGGCCCAAAAACCAAAACATAAAACAGAAGCAATATTGTAACAAATTCAATAAAGACTGTAAAAAGGAAAAGGAAAAAAAAAAAAGAATAGGACAGCCCCTGAGGAAGGTGGGCTATGAGGCTTCTAGGGATAAACCAAGAATGAAAGCACATGAAAGAATGTATATACGTGTAACTGAATCACTTTGCTGTACTTCAGAAACTAAACTAACACAATGTCGTAAGTCAACTATACTTCAATTAAAAAAAACTGAAAAAAAAAAATGAAAGCACAGAGGAAGGGGGAGAGGGGATAGGAGAGCTCTATGTAATGATGCAGAAAAACATGGCAAACCCAGGGAGGGAAATTAACAAAGGAGAGGACATGGGGTGGTCCCTATGGCCCTTCTTACCTTCTAAATTCAGGATGCGAGGCACCACTGTCATTTTAAGAAGCCTCTGTCAAGCCTTTGATGCCTCGCTTGTACTAGTCCTAATCAAGTAGAATGTTAACCCTGCCAGGTGAAAGAATTAACACATGGTGTCCTATTAGAGTAGAATACTTTCCAGGTCAGAGAATTAAAACGTGTAGAATATGAAGCTGCTGGGTAAGAGAACTAACATGTTATAGGTTAATCAAGTAGAATGTTAACCTGCCAGGTAACAGAATTAAGTTATGTCCGTGAAACTTCAATCATTTCTTTTTTAAAAAAAAATATTTTCGTAGAGCAGAGAAGAAGAAAAGGACCTACTTCCCTGAAACATGGATTTGGCACTGTCTCAACATCAGGTAAGTATGATTTCTTTCCTTTGCTGCCTTTGTGGGCTGACTCAGAGGCACTCATGAAAGATGGTTCCCAGTCGGTTTGCCTGGAGATCTGACACCAACATCTGAGTAAGACATTGGGCATCCTTTTCTAACACATAAAACTCAAAGCTATGAAGTCAGCCCCAAATCCCTCTATAGCCTCAGACATCTGCCTATGAAATATGAAATTTGAGGGCTTCATGCTTCTTAACAACTCCCTCTTGGGGTAACTCTATCCGCTCTGTTTATATAACGAGCTCATTAAAATGATTACAGTTCCCTGGAACATGAACTCAATTCCACCCACCCACCCCCTCCTCGCTCCTCAGGGGACTCAGGCTCCTGCCGGCAAAACAGGCTGCTTCTCTCAGGACATTTCCTTTCTACATTGTTTTCTCTTTTAGTTCGCCTTGAAGCAGCAGTGCTGTGCTAAATTCTTGCCAGATGCAGTTGGCTTTTTTCTTTCAATGCTTAGTGTCAGAAGGTAGTGGTGACTTGCCCTGGGAAACCAGTTAGGCATGAAAGTTCAGACCCTGGGGCTAGTGGATTGGCCAGCGGGTGGACCGACTGCTGAGCTGGGGTCCCCTTCTTGGCATGAGATGCCGTGGCACATGCTCAGCACAGAGCCAAGCACTCAGCTGGGGGTTCCTCAGGCCGCTTTCACGGATGTGCTTGTCCTCATTATGGGCAGTCTTCCCCGCTGGTCAGAACAGAAGCTGATTACTGCATTTTGTTCTGGGAGTCCAGATTTAAGATGGGCTGTCAGTCCATCATCAGAGATGTACGGAGAGTAAAAATGTATCTATTTTCTGTGTACTGGGTGATGTTTTGGGTGCTGGGTAGTGTTTTTGGTGCCAGGGATGGCACCTTGATCAAGGCAGATAGGGTCCCCTCACGCGTAGAATTTATGTTTTATGCCTCCAAGGGCTTCATGCTTCAGTAGGGCCAGTGTTCTCATGGAGGGCTTGGGAGGAAGTAGAGGGACCCTTTGGGGAAGCTAGAAAGACTCCCAGGGCAGGTGGAGCCCAAGCTGGGTCCCACAGGATAAATAAGCAAGAAGGGGGGAAGGGGATCCAGGAGGCAGGACCAGCATGGGCAAGAGTTGGGGCTTGGGAGAGGCTGGTGATTTTCACATGGTTGGGATGAGGCAGGTGGGGCCAAGAGGACGAGGCAGGGAGTGTGACGGCCGTGTGGTCTGTGGTGGGGGTGTGGAGAGCCACAGAGGGTTGCTGGGAGGCATTTGGGATTTGAGACGGTCTCTCTCCCTCTGTTGGCTGGAGCAAGGATGAGTCAGAGAGTACAGATCTGAGACCAAGGAGGAGGTTCTTGCTGGGCCCAGGCAAGGACTCGTCGGCTCTTTTTTTTTTTTTTCTTTTCTAATTTTTAAAATTGGTAAAATACACGTAACATAAAATTGACCACCTTAACTATTTTTAGGTGTACGGTTCAGTGGTAATAAGTGCATTCCTATTGTTGTGCTGCCATCACCACCCTCCGTCTCCAAAACTCCTTTCCTCTTGCAAAACTGAAACTATGTCCCCATTAAATACTAACTCCCCAATCCTCCCTCCCCTCAGCCCCCTAGCGTCCACTCTTCTACTTTTTGTCTCTATGAATCTTACTGCTCTAAGGACCTCATGTAAGTGGAATCATATAGTATTTGTCCTTTTGTGACTGGCTCATTTCACTTAGCATGGTGTCCTCATGGTTCATCCTTGTTGTGGCATGTATCAAAATTTGCTTTCTTTTTAAGCCTGAATAGCATTCCGTTGTATGGGTGGACCACATTTCGTGTATGCATTCGTCCTTTGGTGGACACTTAGGTTGCTTCCACCTTTTGGTTATTATGAATAACCCTTCTATGAATATGGATGTGCAAATATCACTTCGAGACCCTGCTTTCAATTCTTTTGGGTATATACCCAGAAGTGGAGTTGCTGGATCATATGGTAATTCTGTGTTTAATTTTTTGAGAATTCACCATATTGTTTTCCACAGTGGTTGCACCATTTTACATTCCCACCAACAGTGCACAAGGGTTCTTCTTTAAATGTTGGATAGAATTTACCAGCGAAGCCATCACATCCAGAGCTTCTCTTTTTGGGAAGATTTTGATTGCTGATTCAATCTCCTTACTTGTTAGAGATCTATTCAGATTTGTTATTTCCTTGTGATTCAGTCTTGGTAGGTTTTGTGTTTCTAAGAATTTGTCCATTCATCTAGATTATCCAAGTTGTTGGTGTACAGTAGTTCATAGTAGTCTCTTAAAATCGTTTTTTATTTCCGTGGAATTGGTAGTAATGTCCCCACTTTCATTTTGGATTTTAGTAATTTAAGTCTTTTCTCTTTTTTCTTAGATCATCTAGCTAAAGGTTTGTTAATTTTATTAATCTTTTCAAAGAACCAACTTTGGGTTTCATTGATTTTCTCTATTATTTTTCTTTTTTTAAAAAAAATTAATTAATTAATTAGTTAATTTATTTGGCTATGCCATGTCTTAGTTGTGGTATGCGAGATCTTCATTGCACCATGTGGGATCCTTTCAGTTGCAGCATGCGGGATCTAGTTCCCTGACAAGGGATCGAACCTGGACCCCCTGCATTGGGAGCGCAGAGTCCTAACCACTGGACCACGAGGAAAGTCCCTCTCTATTATTTTTGTATTCTTTGTTTTGTTTATTTCTGCTATAATCTTTATTATTTCTGCTTTATTATTAGATCTCTGTTTTCGTTTTTCAAGTTCTTTAAGTTACAAAGTTAGGCTGTTTATTTGAGATCTTATTTTTTAATGTAAGCATTTACAGCTATGAATTTCCCCCCTTAATACTGCTTTTGATGCATCCTGTGAGTTTTGGTGTGTTGTGCTTTTGTTTTCATTCATCTCTAAGTCCTTTTTTTCTTTTTCTTTTTGCAGAGATTTAAAAAAATTTCTTTCAAATCCAGAGATAATTTGAGTAGCAAAGTATAACAGTTAATTTTTGACATATCATTTATCTTTGCAAAAACATTTCTTTTTCTTTTTGAATTTTATTTTATTTATTTTATACAGCAGGTTCTTACTAGCTATCTATTTTATATATATTAGTGTATATATGTCAATCCCAATATCCCAATTCATCCCACCACCACCACCACCCACCCTGTTTTCCCCACTTGGTGTCCATACGTTTGTTCTCTACATCTGTGTCTCAATTTCTGCCTTGCAAACCGGTTCATCTGTGCCATTTTTCTAGATTCCACATATATGCATTAATATGCAGTATTTGTTTTTCTCCCTCTGACTTACTTCACTCTGTATGACAGTCTCTAGGTCCATCCATGTCTCTACAAATGACCCAATTTCGTTCCTTTTTATGGCTGAGTAATATTCCATTGTATATACGTACCACACCTTCTTTATCCATTTGTCTGTCGATGGGCATTTAGGTTGCTTCCATGACCTGGCTATTGTAAATAGTGCTGCAATGAACATTGGAGTGCATATGTCTTTCTGAATAATGGTTTTCTCTGGGTATATGCCCAGTAGTGGGATTGCTGGTTCATATGGTAATTCTAGGTTTAGTTTTTTTAAGGAACCCCCATACTGTTCTCCATAGTGGCTGTATCAATTTACATTCCCACCAGCAGTGCAAGAGGGTTCCCTTTTCTCCACACCCTTTCCAGCATTTATTGTTTGTAGATTTTTTGATGATGACCATTCTGACCGGTGTGAGGTGATACCTCATTGTAGTTTCGATTTGCATTTCTCTAATGATTAATGATGTTGAGCATCCTTTCATGTGTTTGTTGGCAATCTGTATATCTTCTTTGGAGAAATGTTTATTTAGGTCTTCTGCCCATTTTTGGATTGGGTTGTTTCTTTTTTTGATATTGAGCTGCATTGGCTGTAAATTTTGGAGATTAATCCTTTGTCAGTTGCTTCATTTGCAAATATTTTCTCCCATTCTGAGGGTTGTCTTTTGGTCTTGTTTATGGTTTCCTTTGCTGTGCAAAAGCTTTTAAGTTTCATTAGGTCCCATTTGTTTATTTTTGTTTTTCCATTACTCTAGGAGGTGGGTCAAAAAGGATCTTGCTGTGATTTATGTCATAGCGTATTCTGCCTATGTTTTCCTCTAAGAGTTTTATAGTGTCTGGTCTTACAGCTAGGCCTTTAATCCGTTTTGAGTTTATTTTTGTGTATGGTGTTAGGGAGTGTTCTAATTTCATTCTCTTACACGTAGCTGTCCAGATTTCCCAGAACCACTTATTGAAGAGGCTGTCTTTTCTCCATTGTATATTCTTGCCTCCTTTATCAAACATAAGGTGACCATAGGTGCATGGGTTTATCTCTGGGCTTTCTATCCTGTTCCATTGATCTATATTTCTGTTTTTGTGCTAGTACCATGTTGTCTTGATTACTGTAGCTTTGTAGTATAGTCTGAAGTCAGGGAGTCTGATTCATCCAGCACGGTTTTTTTCCCTCAAGATTGCTTTGGCTCTTCGGGGTCTTTTGCGTCT